>NC_054485.1:64534884-64793452 GCF_017639515.1 Carcharodon carcharias
TGGATTCCATACACTGCAATGTTTGTTCACAGCAGGATGCCACAAACAGCAATGTTTCTACACAGCAGGATCCCATACACAGCAATGTTTGTAAACAGAAGGATCCCACACACAGCAATGTTTCTACACAGCAGGATCCCATACACAGCAATGTTTGCACACAGTAGGATCCCACACACTGCAATGTTTGTACAAAGCAACATCCCACACACAGGAATGTTTGTACACAGCAGGATCCCACATGCAGCAATATTTGTACACAGCAGGATCCAACACAGTGCAATGTTTGTACACAGCAGGATCCCAAGCACTTCAATGTTTGTACACAGCAGGATCCCATACGGATCAATAATTGTACACAGCAGGATCCCACATACAGCAATGTTTGTACGCGGGAAAATCCCACACACAGCAATGTTTGTACGCGGGAAAATCCCACACACAGCAATGTTTGTACACAGCAGGACCCCGCGCACAACAATATTTGTACACTGCTGGATTCCATACACTGCAATGTTTGTTCACAGCAGGATGCCACACACAACATTGTTTATACACAGCAGGATCCCGTACACAGCAATGTTTGTAAACAGAAGGATCCCACACACAGCAATGTTTCTACACAGCAGGATCCCATACACAGCAATGTTTACACACAGTAGGATCCCACACACAGCAATGTTTGTACAAAGCAAGATCCCTTACACAGCAATGCTTATACAAAGCAGGTACACACACAGCAATGGTTGTACACAGCAAGATCCCACATGCAGCAATGTTTGTACACAGCAGGATCCCACACAGTGCAATGTTTGTACACGGCAGGATCCCAAGCATTGCAATGTTTGTGCATAGCAGGATCCCACATACAGCAATGTTTGTACAGAGCAGGATCCCAAGCACTGCAATGTTTGTACACAGCATAATCCCACACACAGCAATGTTTGTGCACAGTAGGATCGCACACACAGCAATGTTTGTGCACAGCAGGATCCCACACACTGCAATGTTTGTACACAGCAAGTCCCCACACACAGCAATGTTTGCACACAGCAGGATCCCATGCTCGGCAATGTTTGTACACAGTAGGATCCCACACACTGCAATGTTTGTACAAAGCAAGATCCCACACATAGCAATGTTTGTATAGAGCAGGAAAAAACACACAACAATGTTTTTACACAGCAGGATAGCACACACAGCAAAGTTCGTACACAGCAGGATCCCGTACTCAGCAATGTTTGTCTGCAGCAGGGACGCACACATAGCAATGTTTGTACACAGCATAATCCCACAAACTGAAATGTTTGTACACAGCAGGATCCCAAGCACAGCGATGTTTGTACACAGCAGGATCCCACACACAGCAATATTTGTACAAAGCAGGTTCCCACACACAGTAATATTTGCACACAGCAGGATCCTACAAACAGCCATGTTTGTACACAGCAGGATCCCACAGACTGCAATATCGTACACAGCAGGATTCTAGACATAGTAATGTCTGTACACAACAGGACCCCGTAGACTGCAATGTTTGTACACAGCAGGATCACTTACATAGCAATGTTTGTACACAGCAGGATCCCACATGCAGCAACGCTTGTACATAGCAGGATCTCACACACAGCAATGTTTGTACACGCCAGAATCCCAAGCACTGCAATGTTTGTACACAGCAGTATCCCACAAGCAGCAATGTTTGTACACAGCAGGATCCCGTACACACAGCAATGCTTGAAAACAGCAGGATCCCACACACAGCAATGTTTGTACACAGCAGGATCCAACACACAGCAATGCTTGTACACAGTTGGACCCTGTACAGAGCAATGTTTGTACACATCAGGATCCCTTACACACAGCAATGTTTGTACACAGCAGGATACCGTACACACAGCAATATTTGTACACAGCAGGATTCCACCCGCTGCAATGTTTGTACACAGCAGGATCCCACACACAGCAATGTTTGTCGAAAGAAGGATGACACACTCAGCAATGTTTAATACACAGCAGGATCCCTTACACAGCAATGTTTATACACAGCAGGATCCCATACACAGCAATGTTTGTACACAACATGATCCCACACACAGCAATGGTTGTACACAGGAGGATCTCACACACAGCAATGTTTGTAACCAAGAGGATCCCACACAAAGCAATGTCTGTACACCGCAGGAAGCCACACAGAGCAATGTTTGTACACAGCAAGATCCCATACGCAGCAATGTTTGTACACAGCAAGATCCCATACGCAGCAATGTTTGTACACTGCAAGAACCCATACGCAGCAATGTTTGTACACAGCAGGATCCCATGCACAACTATGTTTGTACACAGCAGGATTCCACACACAGCAATGTTTGCACACAGCAAGATCCCACACAAAGCATTGTTTGTACAGAGCAGGCGAAAACACCGAGCAATGTTTGTACACAGCAGGATCCCGTACACTGCAATGTTTGTACACAGCAGGATGCCACACGCAGCAATGAATGTACACAGCAAGATCTCACACACAGTAATGTTTGTACAAATCAGGATCCCACACACAGCAATGTTTGTACACAGCAAGATCCCACACGGAGCAATGTTTGTACACAGCAAGATCTCACACACAGTAATGTTTGTACACATCAGGATCCCACACGCAGCAATGTTTGTACACAGCAAGATCTCACACACAGTAATGTTTGTACACGCCAGAATCCCAAGCACTGCAATGTTTGTACACAGCAGGATCCCACATACAGCAATGTTTGTACGCAGGAAAATCCCACACGCAGCAATGTCTGTACGCGGGAAAATCCCACACACAGCAATGTTTGTACACAGCAGAATGCCAGACACAACAATGTTTATACACAGCAGGATCCCACAAAGAGCAATGAATGTAAACAGCAAGATCCCAAAAGCAGCAATGTTTGTACGCAGCAGTATCCCACACACGGCAATATATGTACACAGAAAGATCCCACACACAGCAATGTTTGTACACAGCAGGATCCCACACACAGCAATGTTTGTGCACAGTAGGATCCCACGCACTGCAATATTTGTTCACAGCAGGATCCCACGCACAGCAATTTTTATACACAGCAGGATCCTGTACACAGTAATGTTTATATGCAGCAGGAACCCACACCGAGCAATGTTTGTACACAGCAGGATCCCACACCGAGCAATGTTTGTACACAGCAAGATCCCACACACAGCAATGTTTGTGCACAGCAGGATCGCACACACAGGAATGTTTGTGCACAGCAGGATCCCACATGCAGCAATGTTTGTACACAGCAAGATCCCAAGCACTGCAATGTTTGTCTACAGCAGGATCCCTAAACAGCAATGTTTGTACACAGCAGGATCCCACGCACAGCAATATTTGTACACAGCTGGATTCCATACACTGCAATGTTTGTTCACAGCAGGATGCCACACACAGCAATGTTTCTACACAGCAGGATCCCATACACAGCAATGTTTGTAAACAGAAGGATCCCACACACAGCAATGTTTCTACACAGCAGGATCCCATACACAGCAATGTTTGCACACAGTAGGATCCCACACACTGCAATGTTTGTACAAAGCAACATCCCACACACAGGAATGTTTGTACACAGCAGGATCCCACATGCAGCAATATTTGTACACAGCAGGATCCAACACAGTGCAATGTTTGTACACAGCAGGATCCCAAGCACTTCAATGTTTGTACACAGCAGGATCCCATACGGATCAATAATTGTACACAGCAGGATCCCACATACAGCAATGTTTGTACGCGGGAAAATCCCACACACAGCAATGTTTGTACGCGGGAAAATCCCACACACAGCAATGTTTGTACACAGCAGGACCCCGCGCACAACAATATTTGTACACTGCTGGATTCCATACACTGCAATGTTTGTTCACAGCAGGATGCCACACACAACATTGTTTATACACAGCAGGATCCCGTACACAGCAATGTTTGTAAACAGAAGGATCCCACACACAGCAATGTTTCTACACAGCAGGATCCCATACACAGCAATGTTTACACACAGTAGGATCCCACACACAGCAATGTTTGTACAAAGCAAGATCCCTTACACAGCAATGCTTATACAAAGCAGGTACACACACAGCAATGGTTGTACACAGCAAGATCCCACATGCAGCAATGTTTGTACACAGCAGGATCCCACACAGTGCAATGTTTGTACACGGCAGGATCCCAAGCATTGCAATGTTTGTGCATAGCAGGATCCCACATACAGCAATGTTTGTACAGAGCAGGATCCCAAGCACTGCAATGTTTGTACACAGCATAATCCCACACACAGCAATGTTTGTGCACAGTAGGATCGCACACACAGCAATGTTTGTGCACAGCAGGATCCCACACACTGCAATGTTTGTACACAGCAAGTCCCCACACACAGCAATGTTTGCACACAGCAGGATCCCATGCTCGGCAATGTTCGTACACAGTAGGATCCCACACACTGCAATGTTTGTACACAGCAAGTCCCCACACACAGCAATGTTTGCACACAGCAGGATCCCATGCTCGGCAATGTTTGTACACAGTAGGATCCCACACACTGCAATGTTTGTACAAAGCAAGATCCCACACATAGCAATGTTTGTATAGAGCAGGAAAAAACACACAACAATGTTTTTACACAGCAGGATAGCACACACAGCAAAGTTCGTACACAGCAGGATCCCGTACTCAGCAATGTTTGTCTGCAGCAGGGACGCACACATAGCAATGTTTGTACACAGCATAATCCCACAAACTGAAATGTTTGTACACAGCAGGATCCCAAGCACTGCGATGTTTGTACACAGCAGGATCCCACACACAGCAATATTTGTACAAAGCAGGTTCCCACACACAGTAATATTTGCACACAGCAGGATCCTACAAACAGCCATGTTTGTACACAGCAGGATCCCACAGACTGCAATATCGTACACAGCAGGATTCTAGACATAGTAATGTCTGTACACAACAGGACCCCGTAGACTGCAATGTTTGTACACAGCAGGATCACTTACATAGCAATGTTTGTACACAGCAGGATCCCACATGCAGCAACGCTTGTACATAGCAGGATCTCACACACAGCAATGTTTGTACACGCCAGAATCCCAAGCACTGCAATGTTTGTACACAGCAGTATCCCACAAGCACTGCAATGTTTGTACACAGCAGGATCCCGTACACACAGCAATGCTTGAAAACAGCAGGATCCCACACACAGCAATGTTTGTACACAGCAGGATCCAACACACAGCAATGCTTGTACACAGTTGGACCCTGTACAGAGCAATGTTTGTACACATCAGGATCCCTTACACACAGCAATGTTTGTACACAGCAGGATACCGTACACACAGCAATATTTGTACACAGCAGGATTCCACCCGCTGCAATGTTTGTACACAGCAGGATCCCACACACAGCAATGTTTGTCGAAAGAAGGATGACACACTCAGCAATGTTTAATACACAGCAGGATCCCTTACACAGCAATGTTTATACACAGCAGGATCCCATACACAGCAATGTTTGTACACAACATGATCCCACACACAGCAATGGTTGTACACAGGAGGATCTCACACACAGCAATGTTTGTAACCAAGAGGATCCCACACAAAGCAATGTCTGTACACCGCAGGAAGCCACACAGAGCAATGTTTGTACACAGCAAGATCCCATACGCAGCAATGTTTGTACACAGCAAGATCCCATACGCAGCAATGTTTGTACACTGCAAGAACCCATACGCAGCAATGTTTGTACACAGCAGGATCCCATGCACAACTATGTTTGTACACAGCAGGATTCCACACACAGCAATGTTTGCACACAGCAAGATCCCACACAAAGCATTGTTTGTACAGAGCAGGCGAAAACACCGAGCAATGTTTGTACACAGCAGGATCCCGTACACTGCAATGTTTGTACACAGCAGGATGCCACACGCAGCAATGAATGTACACAGCAAGATCTCACACACAGTAATGTTTGTACAAATCAGGATCCCACACACAGCAATGTTTGTACACAGCAAGATCCCACACGGAGCAATGTTTGTACACAGCAAGATCTCACACACAGTAATGTTTGTACACATCAGGATCCCACACGCAGCAATGTTTGTACACAGCAAGATCTCACACACAGTAATGTTTGTACACGCCAGAATCCCAAGCACTGCAATGTTTGTACACAGCAGGATCCCACATACAGCAATGTTTGTACGCAGGAAAATCCCACACGCAGCAATGTCTGTACGCGGGAAAATCCCACACGCAGCAATGTTTGTACACAGCAGAATGCCAGACACAACAATGTTTATACACAGCAGGATCCCACAAAGAGCAATGAATGTAAACAGCAAGATCCCAAAAGCAGCAATGTTTGTACGCAGCAGTATCCCACACACGGCAATATATGTACACAGAAAGATCCCACACACAGCAATGTTTGTACACAGCAGGATCCCACACACAGCAATGTTTGTGCACAGTAGGATCCCACACACTGCAATATTTGTTCACAGCAGGATCCCACGCACAGCAATTTTTATACACAGCAGGATCCTGTACACAGTAATGTTTATATGCAGCAGGAACCCACACCGAGCAATGTTTGTACACAGCAGGATCCCACACCGAGCAATGTTTGTACACAGCATAATCCCACAAACTGAAATGTTTGTACACAGCAGGATCCCAAGCACTGCGATGTTTGTACACAGCAGGATCCCACACACAGCAATATTTGTACAAAGCAGGTTCCCACACACAGTAATATTTGCACACAGCAGGATCCTACAAACAGCCATGTTTGTACACAGCAGGATCCCACAGACTGCAATATCGTACACAGCAGGATTCTAGACATAGTAATGTCTGTACACAACAGGACCCCGTAGACTGCAATGTTTGTACACAGCAGGATCACTTACATAGCAATGTTTGTACACAGCAGGATCCCACATGCAGCAACGCTTGTACATAGCAGGATCTCACACACAGCAATGTTTGTACACGCCAGAATCCCAAGCACTGCAATGTTTGTACACAGCAGTATCCCACAAGCAGCAATGTTTGTACACAGCAGGATCCCGTACACACAGCAATGCTTGAAAACAGCAGGATCCCACACACAGCAATGTTTGTACACAGCAGGATCCAACACACAGCAATGCTTGTACACAGTTGGACCCTGTACAGAGCAATGTTTGTACACATCAGGATCCCGTACACACAGCAATGTTTGTACACAGCAGGATACCGTACACACAGCAATATTTGTACACAGCAGGATTCCACCCGCTGCAATGTTTGTACACAGCAGGATCCCACACACAGCAATGTTTGTCGAAAGAAGGATGACACACTCAGCAATGTTTAATACACAGCAGGATCCCTTACACAGCAATGTTTATACACAGCAGGATCCCATACACAGCAATGTTTGTACACAACATGATCCCACACACAGCAATGGTTGTACACAGGAGGATCTCACACACAGCAATGTTTGTAACCAAGAGGATCCCACACAAAGCAATGTCTGTACACCGCAGGAAGCCACACAGAGCAATGTTTGTACACAGCAAGATCCCATACGCAGCAATGTTTGTACACAGCAAGATCCCATACGCAGCAATGTTTGTACACTGCAAGAACCCATACGCAGCAATGTTTGTACACAGCAGGATCCCATGCACAACTATGTTTGTACACAGCAGGATTCCACACACAGCAATGTTTGCACACAGCAAGATCCCACACAAAGCATTGTTTGTACAGAGCAGGCGAAAACACCGAGCAATGTTTGTACACAGCAGGATCCCGTACACTGCAATGTTTGTACTCAGCAGGATGCCACACGCAGCAATGAATGTATACAGCAAGATCCCACACGCAGCAATGTTTGTACACAGCAAGATCTCACACACAGTAATGTTTGTACACATCAGGATCCCACACACAGCAAAATTTGTACACAGCAAGTTCCCACACACAGCAATGTTTGTACACAGCAGGATCGCACACACAGCAATGTTTGTAAACAGCAGGATCCCACATGCAGCAATGTTTGTCTACAGCAGGATCCCTACACAGCAATGTTTGTACACAGCAGGATCCCACGAATAGCAATATTTGTACACAGCATGAACCCACACACAGCAATGTTTGTACACAGCAGGATGCCACACACAGCATTGTTTATACACAGCAGGATCCCATACACACAGCAATGTTTGTAAACAGAAGGATCCCACACACTGCAATGTTTCTACACAGCAGGATCCCACACACAGCAATGTTTGTACAAAGCTGGATTTCATACACTGCAATGTTTGTTCACAGCAGGATGCCACACACAGCATTGTTTATACACAGCAGGATCCCATACACAGCAATGTTTGTTAACAGAAGGATCCCACACACAGCAATGTTTGCCCACAGCAGGATCCCACAAGCAGCAATGTTTGTACACAGCAGGATCCCACAGACAGCAATATCTTACACAGCAGGATCAGAAACATAGTACTGTTTGTACACAGCAGCATCCCATAGGCGGCAATGTTTACACACAGCAGTATCCCGTACCCAGCAATGTTTGTACACAGCAAGATCCCACACACAGCAATGATTGTAGACAGCAAGATCCCACACACAGCAATATTTGTACACAGCAGGAACACACACACAGCAATGTTTGTACAAAGTAGGTTCCCCCACACAGCAATGTTTGTACACAGCAGGATCCCATACACAGCAATGTTTGTACACAGCAGGATCCAATACGCAACAATGTTTGTACACAACATGAGCCCGCACACAGCAATGTTTGTAACCAGGAGGATCTCAGACAAAGCAATGTTTGTACACAGCAGGATGCCACAGAGAACAATGTTTATATGCAGCAAGTTCCCACACCGAGCAATGTTTGTACACAGCAAGATCCCATACGCAACAATGTTTGTACACAGCAAGATCTCACACACAGCAATGTTTGCATAAAGCAGGAACCCACAACCAGCAATGTTTGTACACAGCAAGATCCCACACAAAGCAATGTTTGTACACAGCAGGATCCCATTCTCGGTAATGTTTGTACACAGTAGGATCCCACACACTGCAATGTTTGTACACAGCAAGATCCCACACATAGCAATGTTTGTACAGAGCAGGCTAAAACACCCAGCAATGTTTGTACACAGCAGGATCCCACATGCGGCAATGTTTGTACACACCAGGATCCCACACACAGCAATGTTTGCACACAGCAGGTTCCCAAGCACTGCAATGTTTGTACACAGCAGGATCCCAAACACAGCAATGTTTGTACACAGCAAGATCTCACACACAGCAATGTTTGCATAAAGCAGGAACCCACAACCAGCAATGTTTGTACACAGCAAGATCCCACACAAAGCAATGTTTGTACACAGCAGGATCCCATTCTCGGTAATGTTTGTACACAGTAGGATCCCACACACTGCAATGTTTGTACACAGCAAGATCCCACACATAGCAATGTTTGTACAGAGCAGGCTAAAACACCCAGCAATGTTTGTACACAGCAGGATCCCACATGCGGCAATGTTTGTACACACCAGGATCCCACACACAGCAATGTTTGCACACAGCAGGTTCCCAAGCACTGCAATGTTTGTACACAGCAGGATCCCGTACAGAGCAATGTTTGTACACAGCAAGATCCCAAACACAGCAATATTCATACAAAGTAGGATCCCACACACAGCAATGTTTGCACACAGCAGGATCCTACACACAGCAATATTCGTACAAAGCAGGATCCCACACACAGCAATGTTTGCACACAGCAGGATCCCACAAACAGCAATGTTTGTACACAGCAAGATCCCTTACACAGCAATGCTTATACAAAGCAGGTACACACACAGCAATGGTTGTACACAGCAAGATCCCACATGCAGCAATGTTTGTACACAGCAGGATCCCACACAGTGCAATGTTTGTACACGGCAGGATCCCAAGCATTGCAATGTTTGTGCATAGCAGGATCCCACATACAGCAATGTTTGTACAGAGCAGGATCCCAAGCACTGCAATGTTTGTACACAGCATAATCCCACACACAGCAATGTTTGTGCACAGTAGGATCGCACACACAGCAATGTTTGTGCACAGCAGGATCCCACACACTGCAATGTTTGTACACAGCAAGTCCCCACACACAGCAATGTTTGCACACAGCAGGATCCCATGCTCGGCAATGTTCGTACACAGTAGGATCCCACACACTGCAATGTTTGTACACAGCAAGTCCCCACACACAGCAATGTTTGCACACAGCAGGATCCCATGCTCGGCAATGTTTGTACACAGTAGGATCCCACACACTGCAATGTTTGTACAAAGCAAGATCCCACACATAGCAATGTTTGTATAGAGCAGGAAAAAACACACAACAATGTTTTTACACAGCAGGATAGCACACACAGCAAAGTTCGTACACAGCAGGATCCCGTACTCAGCAATGTTTGTCTGCAGCAGGGACGCACACATAGCAATGTTTGTACACAGCATAATCCCACAAACTGAAATGTTTGTACACAGCAGGATCCCAAGCACTGCGATGTTTGTACACAGCAGGATCCCACACACAGCAATATTTGTACAAAGCAGGTTCCCACACACAGTAATATTTGCACACAGCAGGATCCTACAAACAGCCATGTTTGTACACAGCAGGATCCCACAGACTGCAATATCGTACACAGCAGGATTCTAGACATAGTAATGTCTGTACACAACAGGACCCCGTAGACTGCAATGTTTGTACACAGCAGGATCACTTACATAGCAATGTTTGTACACAGCAGGATCCCACATGCAGCAACGCTTGTACATAGCAGGATCTCACACACAGCAATGTTTGTACACGCCAGAATCCCAAGCACTGCAATGTTTGTACACAGCAGTATCCCACAAGCACTGCAATGTTTGTACACAGCAGGATCCCGTACACACAGCAATGCTTGAAAACAGCAGGATCCCACACACAGCAATGTTTGTACACAGCAGGATCCAACACACAGCAATGCTTGTACACAGTTGGACCCTGTACAGAGCAATGTTTGTACACATCAGGATCCCTTACACACAGCAATGTTTGTACACAGCAGGATACCGTACACACAGCAATATTTGTACACAGCAGGATTCCACCCGCTGCAATGTTTGTACACAGCAGGATCCCACACACAGCAATGTTTGTCGAAAGAAGGATGACACACTCAGCAATGTTTAATACACAGCAGGATCCCTTACACAGCAATGTTTATACACAGCAGGATCCCATACACAGCAATGTTTGTACACAACATGATCCCACACACAGCAATGGTTGTACACAGGAGGATCTCACACACAGCAATGTTTGTAACCAAGAGGATCCCACACAAAGCAATGTCTGTACACCGCAGGAAGCCACACAGAGCAATGTTTGTACACAGCAAGATCCCATACGCAGCAATGTTTGTACACAGCAAGATCCCATACGCAGCAATGTTTGTACACTGCAAGAACCCATACGCAGCAATGTTTGTACACAGCAGGATCCCATGCACAACTATGTTTGTACACAGCAGGATTCCACACACAGCAATGTTTGCACACAGCAAGATCCCACACAAAGCATTGTTTGTACAGAGCAGGCGAAAACACCGAGCAATGTTTGTACACAGCAGGATCCCGTACACTGCAATGTTTGTACACAGCAGGATGCCACACGCAGCAATGAATGTACACAGCAAGATCTCACACACAGTAATGTTTGTACAAATCAGGATCCCACACACAGCAATGTTTGTACACAGCAAGATCCCACACGGAGCAATGTTTGTACACAGCAAGATCTCACACACAGTAATGTTTGTACACATCAGGATCCCACACGCAGCAATGTTTGTACACAGCAAGATCTCACACACAGTAATGTTTGTACACGCCAGAATCCCAAGCACTGCAATGTTTGTACACAGCAGGATCCCACATACAGCAATGTTTGTACGCAGGAAAATCCCACACGCAGCAATGTCTGTACGCGGGAAAATCCCACACGCAGCAATGTTTGTACACAGCAGAATGCCAGACACAACAATGTTTATACACAGCAGGATCCCACAAAGAGCAATGAATGTAAACAGCAAGATCCCAAAAGCAGCAATGTTTGTACGCAGCAGTATCCCACACACGGCAATATATGTACACAGAAAGATCCCACACACAGCAATGTTTGTACACAGCAGGATCCCACACACAGCAATGTTTGTGCACAGTAGGATCCCACACACTGCAATATTTGTTCACAGCAGGATCCCACGCACAGAATTTTTATACACAGCAGGATCCTGTACACAGTAATGTTTATATGCAGCAGGAACCCACACCGAGCAATGTTTGTACACAGCAGGATCCCACACCGAGCAATGTTTGTACACAGCATAATCCCACAAACTGAAATGTTTGTACACAGCAGGATCCCAAGCACTGCGATGTTTGTACACAGCAGGATCCCACACACAGCAATATTTGTACAAAGCAGGTTCCCACACACAGTAATATTTGCACACAGCAGGATCCTACAAACAGCCATGTTTGTACACAGCAGGATCCCACAGACTGCAATATCGTACACAGCAGGATTCTAGACATAGTAATGTCTGTACACAACAGGACCCCGTAGACTGCAATGTTTGTACACAGCAGGATCACTTACATAGCAATGTTTGTACACAGCAGGATCCCACATGCAGCAACGCTTGTACATAGCAGGATCTCACACACAGCAATGTTTGTACACGCCAGAATCCCAAGCACTGCAATGTTTGTACACAGCAGTATCCCACAAGCAGCAATGTTTGTACACAGCAGGATCCCGTACACACAGCAATGCTTGAAAACAGCAGGATCCCACACACAGCAATGTTTGTACACAGCAGGATCCAACACACAGCAATGCTTGTACACAGTTGGACCCTGTACAGAGCAATGTTTGTACACATCAGGATCCCGTACACACAGCAATGTTTGTACACAGCAGGATACCGTACACACAGCAATATTTGTACACAGCAGGATTCCACCCGCTGCAATGTTTGTACACAGCAGGATCCCACACACAGCAATGTTTGTCGAAAGAAGGATGACACACTCAGCAATGTTTAATACACAGCAGGATCCCTTACACAGCAATGTTTATACACAGCAGGATCCCATACACAGCAATGTTTGTACACAACATGATCCCACACACAGCAATGGTTGTACACAGGAGGATCTCACACACAGCAATGTTTGTAACCAAGAGGATCCCACACAAAGCAATGTCTGTACACCGCAGGAAGCCACACAGAGCAATGTTTGTACACAGCAAGATCCCATACGCAGCAATGTTTGTACACAGCAAGATCCCATACGCAGCAATGTTTGTACACTGCAAGAACCCATACGCAGCAATGTTTGTACACAGCAGGATCCCATGCACAACTATGTTTGTACACAGCAGGATTCCACACACAGCAATGTTTGCACACAGCAAGATCCCACACAAAGCATTGTTTGTACAGAGCAGGCGAAAACACCGAGCAATGTTTGTACACAGCAGGATCCCGTACACTGCAATGTTTGTACTCAGCAGGATGCCACACGCAGCAATGAATGTATACAGCAAGATCCCACACGCAGCAATGTTTGTACACAGCAAGATCTCACACACAGTAATGTTTGTACACATCAGGATCCCACACACAGCAAAATTTGTACACAGCAAGTTCCCACACACAGCAATGTTTGTACACAGCAGGATCGCACACACAGCAATGTTTGTAAACAGCAGGATCCCACATGCAGCAATGTTTGTCTACAGCAGGATCCCTACACAGCAATGTTTGTACACAGCAGGATCCCACGAATAGCAATATTTGTACACAGCATGAACCCACACACAGCAATGTTTGTACACAGCAGGATGCCACACACAGCATTGTTTATACACAGCAGGATCCCATACACACAGCAATGTTTGTAAACAGAAGGATCCCACACACTGCAATGTTTCTACACAGCAGGATCCCACACACAGCAATGTTTGTACAAAGCTGGATTTCATACACTGCAATGTTTGTTCACAGCAGGATGCCACACACAGCATTGTTTATACACAGCAGGATCCCATACACAGCAATGTTTGTTAACAGAAGGATCCCACACACAGCAATGTTTGCCCACAGCAGGATCCCACAAGCAGCAATGTTTGTACACAGCAGGATCCCACAGACAGCAATATCTTACACAGCAGGATCAGAAACATAGTACTGTTTGTACACAGCAGCATCCCATAGGCGGCAATGTTTACACACAGCAGTATCCCGTACCCAGCAATGTTTGTACACAGCAAGATCCCACACACAGCAATGATTGTAGACAGCAAGATCCCACACACAGCAATATTTGTACACAGCAGGAACACACACACAGCAATGTTTGTACAAAGTAGGTTCCCCCACACAGCAATGTTTGTACACAGCAGGATCCCATACACAGCAATGTTTGTACACAGCAGGATCCAATACGCAACAATGTTTGTACACAACATGAGCCCGCACACAGCAATGTTTGTAACCAGGAGGATCTCAGACAAAGCAATGTTTGTACACAGCAGGATGCCACAGAGAACAATGTTTATATGCAGCAAGTTCCCACACCGAGCAATGTTTGTACACAGCAAGATCCCATACGCAACAATGTTTGTACACAGCAAGATCTCACACACAGCAATGTTTGCATAAAGCAGGAACCCACAACCAGCAATGTTTGTACACAGCAAGATCCCACACAAAGCAATGTTTGTACACAGCAGGATCCCATTCTCGGTAATGTTTGTACACAGTAGGATCCCACACACTGCAATGTTTGTACACAGCAAGATCCCACACATAGCAATGTTTGTACAGAGCAGGCTAAAACACCCAGCAATGTTTGTACACAGCAGGATCCCACATGCGGCAATGTTTGTACACACCAGGATCCCACACACAGCAATGTTTGCACACAGCAGGTTCCCAAGCACTGCAATGTTTGTACACAGCAGGATCCCAAACACAGCAATGTTTGTACACAGCAAGATCTCACACACAGCAATGTTTGCATAAAGCAGGAACCCACAACCAGCAATGTTTGTACACAGCAAGATCCCACACAAAGCAATGTTTGTACACAGCAGGATCCCATTCTCGGTAATGTTTGTACACAGTAGGATCCCACACACTGCAATGTTTGTACACAGCAAGATCCCACACATAGCAATGTTTGTACAGAGCAGGCTAAAACACCCAGCAATGTTTGTACACAGCAGGATCCCACATGCGGCAATGTTTGTACACACCAGGATCCCACACACAGCAATGTTTGCACACAGCAGGTTCCCAAGCACTGCAATGTTTGTACACAGCAGGATCCCGTACAGAGCAATGTTTGTACACAGCAAGATCCCAAACACAGCAATATTCATACAAAGTAGGATCCCACACACAGCAATGTTTGCACACAGCAGGATCCTACACACAGCAATATTCGTACAAAGCAGGATCCCACACACAGCAATGTTTGCACACAGCAGGATCCCACAAACAGCAATGTTTGTACACAGCAGGATCTTTCAGACAGCAATATTTTACACTGCAGGATCCCACACATAGTATTGTTCGTACACAACAGGATCCCGTAGGCAGCAACGTTTGTACACAGCAGTATCCCGTACCCAGCAATGTTTGTACACAGCAGGATCCCACACACAGCAATAATTGTACACAGCAAGATCCCACACACAGCAATGCTTGTACACAGCAGGATCCCACACACTGCAATGTTTGCACACAGCAGGAACACACACACAGCAATGTTGTTACACAGCAAGATCCCACATACAGTAATGTTTGTACACAGCAGGATCCCACACACAGCAATGTTTGCACACAGCAGGATCCCATGCTCGGCAATGTTTGTACACAGTAGGATCCCACACACTGCAATGTTTGTACACAGCAAGTCCCCACACACAGCAATGTTTGCACACAGCAGGATCCCATGCTCGGCAATGTTTGTACACAGTAGGATCCCACGCACTGCAATGTTTGTACAAAGCAAGATCCCACACATAGCAATGTTTGTATATAGCAGGAAAAAACACACAACAATGTTTTTACACAGCAGGATAGCACACACAGCAAAGTTCGTACACAGCAGGATCCCGTACTCATCAATGCTTGTCTGCAGCAGGGACGCACACATAGCAATGTTTGTACACAGCATAATCCCACAAACTGAAATGTTTGTACACAGCAGGATCCCAAGCACTGCGATGTTTGTACACAGCAGGATCCCACACACAGCAATGTTTGTACACAGCAGGATCCCACACACAGCAATGTTTGTACACAGCAGGATCCCACGCACAGCAATGTTTGTACAAAGCAGGTTCCCCCACACGGCAATGTTTGTACACAGCAGGATTCCACACAGAGCAATGTTTGTACACAGCAGGATGCCACACAGAGCAATGTTTGTACACAGCAAGATCCGATACGCAGCAATGTTTGTACACAGCAGGCGAAAACACCGAGCAATGTTTGTACACAGCAGGGTCCCACACATAGTGCTGTTTGTACACAGCAGCATCCCATAGGCAGCAATGTTTGCACACAGCAGTATCCCGTACCCAGCAATGTTTGTACACAGCAAGATCCCACACACAGCAATGATTGTACACAGCAAGATCCCACAAACTGCAATGTTTGTACACAGCAAGATCCCACACACAGCAATGTTTGTACACAGCAGGATCCCACACACTGCAATGTTTGCACACAGCAGGAACACACACACAGCAATGTTGGTACACAGCAAGATCCCACACACAGTAATGTTTGTACACAGCTGGATCCCTTACACAGCAATGCTTATACAAAGCAGGGACACACACAGCAATGTTTATACACAGCAAGATCCCACATGCAGCAATGATTGTACACAGCAGGATCCCACACACAGCAATGTTTGTACACAGCAAGATCCCACACACAGCAATGTTTGTACACAGCAAGATCCCACATGCAGCAATGTCTGTACACAGCAGGATCCCAAACACGGCAATGTTTGTACATACCAGGATCCGAAGCACTGCAATGTTTGTACACAGCAGGATCCCACACACAGCAACGTTTTTACACAGCAAGATCCACAAACAGCAATGTTTGTACACAGCAGGATCCCACACACAGCAATATTTGTACACAGCAGGTTCACGTACACACAGCAATGCTTGCAAACAGCAGGATCTCACACACAGCATTGTTAGTACACAGCAGGATGCCACACACAGCATTGTTTGTACACATCAGGATACCACATGCAGCAATGCCTGTACACAGCAGGATACCAAGCACTGCAATGTTTGTACAAAGCAGGATCCCACACACAGCAATGTTTGTACACAGCAGGATACCGTACACACAGCAATGTTTGTACACAGCAGGATCCCGTACACACAGCAATGTTTGTACACAGCAGGATCCCGTACACACAGCAATGTTTGTACACAGCAGGATCCCACAGACAGCAATATTTTACACTGCAGGATCCCACACATAGTATTGTTCGTACACAACAGGATCCCGTAGGCAGCAATGTTTGTACACAGCAGTATCCCGTACCCAGCAATGTTTGTACACAGCAGGATCCCACACACAGCAATAATTGTACACAGCAAGATCCCACACACGGCAATGCTTGTACGCAGCAGGATCCCACACACTGCAATGTTTGCACACAGCAGGAACACACACACAGCAATGCTGTTACACAGCAAGATCCCACACACAGTAATGTTTGTACACAGCAGGATCCCACACATAGCAATGTTTGTATATAGCAGGATCCCATGCTCGGCAATGTTTGTACACAGTAGGATCCCACACACTGCAATGTTTGTACACAGCAAGTCCCCACACACAGCAATGTTTGCACACAGCAGGATCCCACAGACAGCAATATTTGTACACAGCAGGATCACGTACACACAGCAATGCTTGCAAACAGCAGGATCTCACACACAGCATTGTTTGTACACAGCAGGATCCCACACACAGCAATGTTTGTACACAGCAGGATGCCACACACAGCAATGTTTGTACACAGCAGTATCCCACACACAGCAATGTTTGTACACATCAGGATACCAAGCACTGCAATGTTTGTACAAAGCAGGATCCCACACACAGCAATGTTTGTACACAGCAGGATACCGTACACACAGCAATGTTTGTACACAGCAAGATCCGATACGCAGCAATGTTTGTACACAGCAGGCGAAAACACCGAGCAATGTTTGTACACAGCAGGGTCCCACACATAGTACTGTTTGTACACAGCAGCATCCCATAGGCAGCAATGTTTGCACACAGCAGTATCCCGTACCCAGCAATGTTTGTACACAGCAAGATCCCACACACAGCAATGATTGTACACAGCAAGATCCCACAAACTGCAATGTTTGTACACAGCAAGATCCCACACACAGCAATGTTTGTACACAGCAGGATCCCACACACTGCAATGTTTGCACACAGCAGGAACACACACACAGCAATGTTGGTACACAGCAAGATCCCACACACAGTAATGTTTGTACACAGCTGGATCCCTTACACAGCAATGCTTATACAAAGCAGGGACACACACAGCAATGTTTATACACAGCAAGATCCCACATGCAGCAATGATTGTACACAGCAGGATCCCACACACAGCAATGTTTGTACACAGCAAGATCCCACATGCAGCAATGGTTGTACACAGCAGGATCCCACACACAGCAATGTTTGTACACAGCAAGATCCCACATGCAGCAATGTCTGTACACAGCAGGATCCCAAACACGGCAATGTTTGTACATACCAGGATCCGAAGCACTGCAATGTTTGTACACAGCAGGATCCCACACACAGCAACGTTTTTACACAGCAAGATCCCACAAACAGCAATGTTTGTACACAGCAGGATCCCACACACAGCAATATTTGTACACAGCAGGTTCACGTACACACAGCAATGCTTGCAAACAGCAGGATCTCACACACAGCATTGTTTGTACACAGCAGGATGCCACACACAGCATTGTTTGTACACATCAGGATACCACATGCAGCAATGCCTGTACACAGCAGGATACCAAGCACTGCAATGTTTGTACAAAGCAGGATCCCACACACAGCAATGTTTGTACACAGCAGGATACCGTACACACAGCAATGTTTGTACACAGCAGGATCCCGTACACACAGCAATGTTTGTACACAGCAGGATCCCGTACACACAGCAATGTTTGTACACAGCAGGATCCCACAGACAGCAATATTTTACACTGCAGGATCCCACACATAGTATTGTTCGTACACAACAGGATCCCGTAGGCAGCAATGTTTGTACACAGCAGTATCCCGTACCCAGCAATGTTTGTACACAGCAGGATCCCACACACAGCAATAATTGTACACAGCAAGATCCCACACACGGCAATGCTTGTACGCAGCAGGATCCCACACACTGCAATGTTTGCACACAGCAGGAACACACACACAGCAATGCTGTTACACAGCAAGATCCCACACACAGTAATGTTTGTACACAGCAGGATCCCACACAAAGCAATATTTGCACACAGCAGGATCCCATGCTCGGCAATGTTTGTACACAGTAGGATCCCACACACTGCAATGTTTGTACACAGCAAGTCCCCACACACAGCAATGTTTGCACACAGCAGGATCCCATGCTCGGCAATGTTTGTACACAGTACGATTCCACACACTGCAATGTTTGTACACAGCAAGATCCCACACATAGCAATGTTTGTATAGAGCAGGAAAAAACACACAACAATGTTTTTACACAGCAGGATAGCACACACAGCAAAGTTCGTACACAGCAGGATCCCGTACTCAGCAATGTTTGTCTGCAGCAGGGACGCACACATAGCAATGTTTGTACACAGCATAATCCCACAAACTGAAATGTTTGTACACAGCAGGATCCCAAGCACTGCGATGTTTGTACACAGCAGGATCCCACACACAGCAATATTTGTACAAAGCAGGTTCCCACACACAGCAATATTTGCACACAGCAGGATCCCACAAACAGCCATGTTTGTACACAGCAGGATCCCACAGACTGCAATATCGTACACAGCAGGATTCTAGACATAGTAATGTCTGTACACAACAGGACCCCGTAGACTGCAATGATTGTACACAGCAGGAACACTTACATAGCAATGTTTGTACACAGCAGGATCCCACATGCAGCAATGTTTGTACACAGCAGGATCTCACACACAGCAATGTTTGTACACGCCAGAATCCCAAGCACTGCAATGTTTGTACACAGCAGTATCCCACAAGCAGCAATGTTTGTACACAGCAGGATCCCGTACACACAGCAATGCTTGAAAACAGCAGGATCCCACACACATCAATGTTTGTACACAGCAGGAACCCACACACAGCAATGCTCGTACACAGTTGGACCCTGTACAGAGCAATGTTTGTACACATCAGGATCCCGGACACACAGCAATGTTTGTACACAGCAGGATACCGTACACACAGCAATATTTGTACACAGCAGGATTCCACCTGCTGCAATGTTTGTACACAGCAGGATCCCACACACAGCAATGTTTGTAGAAAGAAGGATGACACACTCAGCAATGTTTATACACAGCAGGATCCCATACACAGCAATGTTTGTACACAACATGATCCCACACACAGCAATGGTTGTACACAGGAGGATCTCACACACAGCAATGTTTGTAACCAAGAGGATCCCACACAAAGCAATGTCTGTACACCGCAGGAAGCCACACAGAGCAATGTTTGTACACAGCAAGATCCCATACGCAGCAATGTTTGTACACAGCAAGATCCCATACGCAGCAATGTTTGTACTCTGCAAGAACCCATACGCAGCAATGTTTGTACACAGCAGGATCCCATGCACAACTATGTTTGTACACAGCAGGATTCCACACACAGCAATGTTTGCACACAGCAAGATCCCACACAAAGCATTGTTTGTACAGAGCAGGCGAAAACACCGAGCAATGTTTGTACACATCAGGATCCCACACGCAGCAATGTTTGTACACAGCAAGATCTCACACACAGTAATGTTTGTACACGCCAGAATCCCAAGCACTGCAATGTTTGTACACAGCAGGATCCCACAAGCAGCAATGTTTGTACACAGCAGGATCCCGTACACACAGCAATGCTTGAAAACAGCAGGATCCCACACACAGCAATGTTTGTACACAGCAGGATCCCACACACAGCAACGTTTGTACACAGCAGGTTCCCACACACAGCAATGCTTGTACACACTTGGACCCTGTACAGAGCAATGTTTGTACACAGCAGGATTCCACCCACAGCAATGTTTGTAGAAAGAAGTATGACACACTCAGCAATGTTTAATACACAGCAGGATCCCTTACACAGCAATGTTTATACACAGCGGGATCCCATACACATCAATGTTTGTACACAACATGATCCCACACACAGCAATGGTTGTACACAGGAGGATCTCACACACAGCAATGTTTGTAACCAAGAGGATCTCACACAAAGCAATGTCTGTACACCGCAGGAAGCCACACAGAGCAATGTTTGTACACAGCAAGATCCCATACGCAGCAATGTTTGTACACTGCAAGAACCCATACGCAGCAATGTTTGTACACAGCAGGATCCCATGCACAACTATGTTTGTACACAGCAGGATTCCACACACAGCAATGTTTGCACACAGCAAGATCTCACACACAGCAATGTTTGTACACAGCAAGATCCCATAGACAACAATGTTTGTACACAGCGGGATCCCATGCTCGGCACTGTTTGTACTCAGCAAGATCCCACACAAAGCATTGTTTGTACAGAGCAGGCGAAAACACCGAGCAATGTTTGTACACAGCAGGATCCCGTACACTGCAATGTTTGTACACAGCAGGATGCCACACACAGCAATGAATGTATACAGCAAGATCCCACACGCAGCAATGTTTGTTCACAGCAAGATCTCACACACAGAAATTTTTGTACACATCAGGATCCCACACTCAGCAATGTTTTTACACAGCAAGATCCGACACGCAGCAATGTTTGTACACAGCAAGATCTCACACACAGTAATGTTTGTACACATCAGGATCCCACACGCAGCAATGTTTGTACACAGCAAGATCTCACACACAGTAATGTTTGTACACATCAGGATCCCACACGTAGCAATGTTTGTACACACCTGGATCCCAAGCACTGCAATGTTTGAACACCGCAGGATCACCCACACAACAATATTTTTACACAGAAGGATCCCGTACACAGAACAACGTTTGTACACAGCAGGATCCCATACACAGAACAATGTTTGTACACAGCAGGATCCCACACACAGCAATATTCGTACAAAGCAGGATCCCACACACAGCAATGTTTGCACACAGCAGGATCCCACAGAAAGCAATATTTTGCACAGCCGGATCCCACACATAATATTGTTTGTACACAGCAAGATCCCACAAACTGCAATGTTTGCACACAGCAGGAACCGATACACAGCAATGCTGGTACACAGCAGGATCCCACTCACTGCAATGTTTGTACACAACAAGATACCACACTTAGCAATGTTTGCACCCAGCAGGAACACACACACAGCAATGTTTGTACACAGCAAATCCCCACATGCAGCAATGTTTGCACACAGCAGGATCCCATGCTCGGCAATGTTTGTACACAGCATCCCACTCACAGCAATGTTTGTACAGAGCAGGATCCCGTACACACAGCCATGTTTGTACACACCAGGATCCCAAGCACTGCAATGTTTGTACACAGCAGGATCCCATACGCAGCAATGTTTTTACACAGCAGGATAGCACACACAGCAAAATTCGTACACAGCAGGTTCCCGTACTCAGCAATGTTTGTCTGCAGCATGGACGCACACACAGCAATGTTTGTACGCAGGAAATCCCTAACACAGTAATGTTTATACACAGCAGGATCCCTAGCAGAGCAATGAATGTAAACCGTAAGATCCTACAAGCAGCAATGTTTTTAACCAGGAGGATCCCACACACAGCAATGTTTGTACACAGCAGGATGTCACACAGAGCAATGTTTATACGCAGCAGGATCTCACACCGAGCAATGTTTGTACACAGCAAGATCCCACACGCAGCAATGTTTGTGCACAGCAGGATCTCACACACAGCAATATTTGTACGCAGGAAAATCCCACACACAGCAATGTTTGTATACAGCAGGATGTCAGACAGAGCAATGTTTATACACAGCAGGATCCCACACAGAGCAATGAATGTAAATAGCAAGAGCCCACATGCAGCAATGTTTGTCCACAGCAAGATCCCGCACACAGCAATGTTTGTACACAGCAGGATCCTACACACAGCAATGTTTGTACACTGCAGAATCCCGCACACAGCAATGTTTGTACACAGCAGGATCCTACACACAGCAATGTTTGTACAAAGCAGGCTCCCACACACAGCAATATTTACACACTGCAGGACCCCCACAAACAGCCATGTTTGTACACAGCAGGATTCCAAAGACTGCAATATTGTACACAGCAGGATCCTACACATATAATGTTTGTACACAGCAGGATCCCGTAGACTGCAATGTTTGTACACAGCAGTATCCCGTACCCAGCAACGTTTGGACACAGCAGGATCGCTGACACAGCAATGTTTGCACACAGCAGGATCCCACAAACAGCAATGTTTGTACACAGCAGGATCCTGTACACACAGCAATGTTTGTACACAGCAAGAATTCAAACACAGCAATGTTTGTACACAGCATGATCCCACGCAGAGCAACGTTTGTACACAGCAGGATCCCACACACAGCAATGTTTGTACAAGAGCAGGATCCCACACACAGCAATGTTTGTACACTGCATGATCCCATAGAGAGCAATGTTTGTGCACATCAGGATCCCACACACAGCAATGTTTGTACACAGGAGCATCCCACACACAGCAATGTTTGTACACAGCAGGATCCCACACACAGCAATGTTTGTGCACAGCAGGATCCCACACACAGCAATGTACGTATACAGCAAGATCCCACACACAGCGATGTTAGTACACAGCAGGAACCCACACACAGAAATGTTTGTACAAAACAGGATACCAAACACAGCAATGTTGGTTCACAGCAGTATCCTACACACAGCAATATCGTACAGACCAGGATCCCACACATAGTAATGTTTACACAGCAGGATCCCGTAGAGCGCAATGTATGTGTACAGCAGTATACTGTACCCAGCAATGTTTGTACACAGCAGGATCCCACACACAGCAATGTTTGTACACAGCTGGATCCCGTACACAGCAATATTTGTATACATCAGGATCCCAAACACAGCAATGTTTGTACACAGCAGGATCTGAAAAACAGCAATTTTTGTGTACAAAAGGATCCTGTACAAACAACAATGTTTGTAAACAGCAGGATCCCACACACAGCAATGTTTGTACACAGCAAGATTTCACACACAACAATGTTTGTACACAGCAGGTTCTGAAACACAGCAATATTTGTACACAGCAGGATCCCACACACAGCAATGTTTGTACACAGCAGGATTCCATACACAGCAAGGTTTGTACACAGCAGGATCAGACACACAGCAATGTTTGTACACAGCTGGATCCTAAGCACTGCAATATTTGTACACAGCAGGATCCTAAGCACTGCAATGTTTGTACACAGCAGGATCCCACACACAGCAATGTTTGTAAACAGAAGGATCACACACACAGTAATGTTTGTACACAGCAGGATCCCATACACAGCAATATTTGTACACAACATGATCCCGCACACATCGTTTGTACACAGCAAGATCCCACATACAGCAATGTTTGCATACAGCAGAATCCCATGCTCGGCAATGTTTGTGCACAGTAGGATCCCACACGCTGCAATGTTTGTACACAGCAGGATCCCACGCACAGCAATCTTTGTACACAGCAGGATCCTGTACACAGTAATGTTTATATGCGGCAGGATCCCACACCGAGCAATGTTTGTACACAGCAGGATCCCACACCGAGCAATGTTTGTACACAGCAAGATCCCACACACAGCAATGTTTGTGCACAGCAGGATCGCACACACAGGAATATTTGTGCACAGCAGGATCCCACATGCAGCAATGTTTGTACGCAGCAAGATCCCAAGCACTGCAATGTTTGTCTACAGCAGGATCCCTACACAGCAATGTTTGTACACAGCAGGATCCCACGCACAGCAATATTTGTACACAGCTGGATTCCATACACTGCAATGTTTGTTCGCAGCAGGATGCCACACACAGCATTGTTTATACACAGCAGTAACCCATACACACAGCAATGTTTGTAAACAGAAGGATCCCACACACAGCAATGTTTCTACACAGCAGGATCCCTTACACAGCAATGTTTGCACACAGTAGGATCCCACACACTGCAATGTTTGTACAAAGCAAGATCCCACGCATAGCAATGTTTGTACAGTGCAGGAAAAAACACACAGCAATGTTTGTACACAGCAGGATCCCTTATACAGCAATGCTTATACAAAGTAGGTACACACACTGCAATGGTTGTACACAGCAAGATCCCACATGCAGCAATATTTGTACACAGCAGGATCCCAAGCACTGCAATGTTTGTGCACTGCAGAATCCCACATACAACAATGTTTGTGCACAGCAGGAACCCACATACAGCAATGTTTGTACAGAGCAGGATCCCAAGCACTGCAATGTTTGTATACTGCATAATCCTACACACAGCAATGTTTGTACACAGCAGGATCCCATACGGATCAATATTTGTACACAGCAGGATCCCACATACAGCAATGTTTGTACGCAGGAAAATCCCACACACAGCAATGTTTGTATGCGGGAAAATCCCACACACAGCAATGTTTGTACACAGCAGGATCCTGCGCACGGCAATATTTGTACACAGCTGGATTCGATACACTGCAATGTTTGTTCACAGCAGGATGCCACACACAACATTGTTTATACACAGCAGGATCCCATACACACAGCAATGTTTGTAAACAGAAGGATCCCACACACAGCAATGTTTGTACACAGCAGGATCCCATACACAGCAATGTTTACACACAGTAGGATAGCACACACAGCAATGTTTGTACAAAGCAAGATCCCACGCATCGCAATGTTTCTACAGTGCATGAAAAAACACACAGCAATGTATGTACACAGCAGGATCCCTTACACAGCAATGCTTATACAAAGCAGGTACACACACAGCAATGGTTGTACACAGCAAGATCCCACATGCAGCAATGTTTGTACACAGTAGGATCCCACACAGTGCAATGTTTGTACACAGCAGGATCCCAAGCACTGCAATGTTTGTGCACAGCAGGATCCCACATACAGCAATGTTTGTACAGAGCAGGATCCCAAGCACTGCAATGTTTGTACACAGCATAATCCTACACACAGCAATGTTTGTACACAGCAGGATCCCATACGGATCAATATTTGTACACAGCAGGATCCCACATACAGCAATGTTTGTACGCAGGAAAATCCCACACGCAGCAATGTCTGTACGCGGGAAAATCCCACACGCAGCAATGTTTGTACACAGCAGAATGCCAGACACAACAATGTTTATACACAGCAGGATCCCACAAAGAGCAATGAATGTAAACAGCAAGATCCCAAAAGCAGCAATGTTTGTACGCAGCAGTATCCCACACACGGCAATATATGTACACAGAAAGATCCCACACACAGCAATGTTTGTACACAGCAGGATCCCACACACAGCAATGTTTGTGCACAGTAGGATCCCACACACTGCAATATTTGTTCACAGCAGGATCCCACGCACAGCAATTTTTATACACAGCAGGATCCTGTACACAGTAATGTTTATATGCAGCAGGAACCCACACCGAGCAATGTTTGTACACAGCAGGATCCCACACCGAGCAATGTTTGTACACAGCAAGATCCCACACACAGCAATGTTTGTGCACAGCAGGATCGCACACACAGGAATGTTTGTGCACAGCAGGATCCCACATGCAGCAATGTTTGTACACAGCAAGATCCCAAGCACTGCAATGTTTGTCTACAGCAGGATCCCTAAACAGCAATGTTTGTACACAGCAGGATCCCACGCACAGCAATATTTGTACACAGCTGGATTCCATACACTGCAATGTTTGTTCACAGCAGGATGCCACACACAGCAATGTTTCTACACAGCAGGATCCCATACACAGCAATGTTTGTAAACAGAAGGATCCCACACACAGCAATGTTTCTACACAGCAGGATCCCATACACAGCAATGTTTGCACACAGTAGGATCCCACACACTGCAATGTTTGTACAAAGCAACATCCCACACACAGGAATGTTTGTACACAGCAGGATCCCACATGCAGCAATATTTGTACACAGCAGGATCCAACACAGTGCAATGTTTGTACACAGCAGGATCCCAAGCACTTCAATGTTTGTACACAGCAGGATCCCATACGGATCAATAATTGTACACAGCAGGATCCCACATACAGCAATGTTTGTACGCGGGAAAATCCCACACACAGCAATGTTTGTACGCGGGAAAATCCCACACACAGCAATGTTTGTACACAGCAGGACCCCGCGCACAACAATATTTGTACACTGCTGGATTCCATACACTGCAATGTTTGTTCACAGCAGGATGCCACACACAACATTGTTTATACACAGCAGGATCCCGTACACAGCAATTTTTGTAAACAGAAGGATCCCACACACAGCAATGTTTCTACACAGCAGGATCCCATACACAGCAATGTTTACACACAGTAGGATCCCACACACAGCAATGTTTGTACAAAGCAAGATCCCTTACACAGCAATGCTTATACAAAGCAGGTACACACACAGCAATGGTTGTACACAGCAAAATCCCACATGCAGCAATGTTTGTACACAGCAGGATCCCACACAGTGCAATGTTTGTACACAGCAGGATCCCAAGCATTGCAATGTTTGTGCATAGCAGGATCCCACATACAGCAATGTTTGTACAGAGCAGGATCCCAAGCACTGCAATGTTTGTACACAGCATAATCCTACACACAGCAATGTTTGTACACAGCAGGATCCCATACGGATCTATATTTGTACACTGCAGGATCCCACATACAGCAATGTTTGTAGGCAGGAAAATCCCACACACAGCAATGTCTGTACGCGGAAAAATCCCACACACAGCAATGTTTGTACACAGCAGAATGCCAGACACAACAATGTTTATACACAGCAGGATCCCACAAAGAGCAATGAATGTAAACAGCAAGATCCCAAAAGCAGCAATGTTTGTACACAGCAAGATCCCACACACAGCAATGATTGTACGCAGCAGTATCCCACACACGGCAATATATGTACACAGAAAGATCCCACACACAGCAATGTTTGTACACAGCAGGATCCCACACACAGCAATGTTTGTGCACAGTAGGATCGCACACACAGCAATGTTTGTGCACAGTAGGATCCCACACACTGCAATGTTTGTACACAGCAAGTCCCCACACACAGCAATGTTTGCACACAGCAGGATCCCATGCTCGGCAATGTTCGTACACAGTAGGATCCCACACACTGCAATGTTTGCACACAGCAGGAACACACACACAGCAATGCTGTTACACAGCAAGATCCCACACACAGTAATGTTTGTACACAGCAGGATCCCACACAAAGCAATATTTGCACACAGCAGGATCCCATGCTCGGCAATGTTTGTACACAGTAGGATCCCACACACTGCAATGTTTGTACACAGCAAGTCCCCACACACAGCAATGTTTGCACACAGCAGGATCCCATGCTCGGCAATGTTTGTACACAGTACGATTCCACACACTGCAATGTTTGTACACAGCAAGATCCCACACATAGCAATGTTTGTATAGAGCAGGAAAAAACACACAACAATGTTTTTACACAGCAGGATAGCACACACAGCAAAGTTCGTACACAGCAGGATCCCGTACTCAGCAATGTTTGTCTGCAGCAGGGACGCACACATAGCAATGTTTGTACACAGCATAATCCCACAAACTGAAATGTTTGTACACAGCAGGATCCCAAGCACTGCGATGTTTGTACACAGCAGGATCCCACACACAGCAATATTTGTACAAAGCAGGTTCCCACACACAGCAATATTTGCACACAGCAGGATCCCACAAACAGCCATGTTTGTACACAGCAGGATCCCACAGACTGCAATATCGTACACAGCAGGATTCTAGACATAGTAATGTCTGTACACAACAGGACCCCGTAGACTGCAATGATTGTACACAGCAGGATCACTTACATAGCAATGTTTGTACACAGCAGGATCCCACATGCAGCAATGTTTGTACACAGCAGGATCTCACACACAGCAATGTTTGTACACGCCAGAATCCCAAGCACTGCAATGTTTGTACACAGCAGTATCCCACAAGCAGCAATGTTTGTACACAGCAGGATCCCGTACACACAGCAATGCTTGAAAACAGCAGGATCCCACACACATCAATGTTTGTACACAGCAGGACCCACACACAGCAATGCTCGTACACAGTTGGACCCTGTACAGAGCAATGTTTGTACACATCAGGATCCCGTACACACAGCAATGTTTGTACACAGCAGGATACCGTACACACAGCAATATTTGTACACAGCAGGATTCCACCTGCTGCAATGTTTGTACACAGCAGGATCCCACACACAGCAATGTTTGTAGAAAGAAGGATGACACACTCAGCAATGTTTATACACAGCAGGATCCCATACACACCAATGTTTGTACACAACATGATCCCGCACACAGCAATGGTTGTACACAGGAGGATCTCACACACAGCAATGTTTGTAACCAAGAGGATCCCACACAAAGCAATGTCTGTACACCGCAGGAAGCCACACAGAGCAATGTTTGTACACAGCAAGATCCCATACGCAGCAATGTTTGTACACAGCAAGATCCCATACGCAGCAATGTTTGTACACTGCAAGAACCCATACGCAGCAATGTTTGTACACAGCAGGATCCCATGCACAACTATGTTTGTACACAGCAGGATTCCACACACAGCAATGTTTGCACACAGCAAGATCCCACACAAAGCATTGTTTGTACAGAGCAGGCGAAAACACCGAGCAATGTTTGTACACAGCAGGATCCCGTACACTGCAATGTTTGTACACAGCAGGATGCCACACGCAGCAATGAATGTACACAGCAAGATCTCACACACAGTAATGTTTGTACAAATCAGGATCCCACACACAGCAATGTTTGTACACAGCAAGATCCCACACGGAGCAATGTTTGTACACAGCAAGATCTCACACACAGTAATGTTTGTACACATCAGGATCCCACACGCAGCAATGTTTGTACACAGCAAGATCTCACACACAGTAATGTTTGTACATGCCAGAATCCCAAGCACTGCAATGTTTGTACACAGCAGGATCCCACAAGCAGCAATGTTTGTACACAGCAGGATCCCGTACACACAGCAATGCTTGAAAACAGCAGGATCCCACACACAGCAATGTTTGTACACAGCAGGATCCCACACACAGCAACGTTTGTACACAGCAGGTTCCCACACACAGCAATGCTTGTACACACTTGGACCCTGTACAGAGCAATGTTTGTACACATCAGGATCCCACACACAGCAATGTTTGTACACAGCAGGATACCGTACACACAGCAATATTTGTACACATCAGGATTCCACCAACAGCAATGTTTGTAGAAAGAAGGATGACACACTCAGCAATGTTTAATACACAGCAGGATCCCTTACACAGCAATGTTTATACACAACATGATCCCACACACAGCAATGGTTGTACACAGGAGGATCTCACACACAGCAATGTTTGTAACCAAGAGGATCTCACACAAAGCAATGTCTGTACACCGCAGGAAGCCACACAGAGCAATGTTTGTACACAGCAAGATCCCATACGCAGCAATGTTTGTACACTGCAAGAACCCATACGCAGCAATGTTTGTACACAGCAGGATCCCATGCTCGGCACTGTTTGTACTCAGCAAGATCCCACACAAAGCATTGTTTGTACAGAGCAGGCGAAAACACCGAGCAATGTTTGTACACAGCAGGATCCCGTACACTGCAATGTTTGTACACAGCAGGATGCCACACACAGCAATGAATGTATACAGCAAGATCCCACACGCAGCAATGTTTGTACACAGCAAGATCTCACACACAGAAATTTTTGTACACATCAGGATCCCACACTCAGCAATGTTTTTACACAGCAAGATCCGACACGCAGCAATGTTTGTACACAGCAAGATCTCACACACAGTAATGTTTGTACACATCAGGATCCCACACGCAGCAATGTTTGTACACAGCAAGATCTCACACACAGTAATGTTTGTACACATCAGGATCCCACACGTAGCAATGTTTGTACACACCTGGATCCCAAGCACTGCAATGTTTGAACACCGCAGGATCACCCACACAACAATATTTTTACACAGAAGGATCCCGTACACAGAACAACGTTTGTACACAGCAGGATCCCATACACAGAACAATGTTTGTACACAGCAGGATCCCACACACAGCAATATTCGTACAAAGCAGGATCCCACACACAGCAATGTTTGCACACAGCAGGATCCCACAGAAAGCAATATTTTGCACAGCCGGATCCCACACATAATATTGTTTGTACACAGCAAGATCCCACAAACTGCAATGTTTGCACACAGCAGGAACCCACACACAGCAATGCTGGTACACAGCAGGATCCCACTCACTGCAATGTTTGTACACAACAAGATACCACACTTAGCAATGTTTGCACCCAGCAGGAACACACACACAGCAATGTTTGTACACAGCAAATCCCCACATGCAGCAATGTTTGCACACAGCAGGATCCCATGCTCGGCAATGTTTGTACACAGCAAGATCCCACATGCAGCAATGTTTGTACACAGCAGGATCCCACACACGGCAATGTTTGTGCACACAGCATCCCACTCACAGCAATGTTTGTACAGAGCAGGATCCCGTACACACAGCCATGTTTGTACACACCAGGATCCCAAGCACTGCAATGTTTGTACACAGCAGGATCCCATACGCAGCAATGTTTTTACACAGCAGGATAGCACACACAGCAAAATTCGTACACAGCAGGTTCCCGTACTCAGCAATGTTTGTCTGCAGCATGGACGCACACACAGCAATGTTTGTACGCAGGAAATCCCTAACACAGTAATGTTTATACACAGCAGGATCCCTAGCAGAGCAATGAATGTAAACCGTAAGATCCTACAAGCAGCAATGTTTTTAACCAGGAGGATCCCACACACAGCAATGTTTGTACACAGCAGGATGTCACACAGAGCAATGTTTATACGCAGCAGGATCTCACACCGAGCAATGTTTGTACACAGCAAGATCCCACACGCAGCAATGTTTGTGCACAGCAGGATCTCACACACAGCAATATTTGTACGCAGGAAAATCCCACACACAGCAATGTTTGTATACAGCAGGATGTCAGACAGAGCAATGTTTATACACAGCAGGATCCCACACAGAGCAATGAATGTAAATAGCAAGAGCCCACATGCAGCAATGTTTGTCCACAGCAAGATCCCGCACACAGCAATGTTTGTACACAGCAGGATCCTACACACAGCAATGTTTGTACAAAGCAGGCTCCCACACACAGCAATATTTACACACTGCAGGACCCCCACAAACAGCCATGTTTGTACACAGCAGGATTCCAAAGACTGCAATATTGTACACAGCAGGATCCTACACATATAATGTTTGTACACAGCAGGATCCCGTAGACTGCAATGTTTGTACACAGCAGTATCCCGTACCCAGCAACGTTTGGACACAGCAGGATCGCTGACACAGCAATGTTTGCACACAGCAGGATCCCACAAACAGCAATGTTTGTACACAGCAGGATCCTGTACACACAGCAATGTTTGTACACAGCAAGAATTCAAACACAGCAATGTTTGTACACAGCATGATCCCACGCAGAGCAACGTTTGTACACAGCAGGATCCCACACACAGCAATGTTTGTACAAGAGCAGGATCCCACACACAGCAATGTTTGTACACTGCATGATCCCATAGAGAGCAATGTTTGTGCACATCAGGATCCCACACACAGCAATGTTTGTACACAGGAGCATCCCACACACAGCAATGTTTGTACACAGCAGGATCCCACACACAGCAATGTTTGTGCACAGCAGGATCCCACACACAGCAATGTACGTATACAGCAAGATCCCACACACAGCGATGTTAGTACACAGCAGGATCCCACACACAGCAATGTTTGTACACAGCAGGATCCCACACAGTGCAATGTTTGTACACAGCAGGATCCCAAGCATTGCAATGTTTGTGCATAGCAGGATCCCACATACAGCAATGTTTGTACAGAGCAGGATCCCAAGCACTGCAATGTTTGTACACAGCATAATCCTACACACAGCAATGTTTGTACACAGCAGGATCCCATACGGATCTATATTTGTACACAGCAGGATCCCACATACAGCAATGTTTGTAGGCAGGAAAATCCCACACACAGCAACGTCTGTACGCCGAAAAATCCCACACACAGCAATGTTTGTACACAGCAGAATGCCAGACACAACAATGTTTATACACAGCAGGATCCCACAAAGAGCAATGAATGTAAACAGCAAGATCCCAAAAGCAGCAATGTTTGTACACAGCAAGATCCCACACACAGCAATGATTGTACGCAGCAGTATCCCACACACGGCAATATATGTACACAGAAAGTTCCCACACACAGCAATGTTTGTACACAGCAGGATCCCACACACAGCAATGTTTGTGCACAGTAGGATCGCACACACAGCAATGTTTGTGCACAGTAGGATCCCACACACTGCAATGTTTGTTCACAGCAGGATCCCACACACAGCAATGTTTGTGCACAGTAGGATCCCACACGCAGCAATGTTTCTACACAGCAGGATCCCACACACTGCAATGTTTGTACAAAGCAAGATCCCACGCATAGCAATGTTTGTACAGTGCAGGAAAAAACACACAGCAATGTTTGTACACAGCAGGATCCCAAGCACTGCAATGTTTGTATACAGCATAATCCTACACACAGCAATGTTTGTACACAGCAGGATCCCATACGGATTAACATTTGTACACAGCAGGATCCCACATACAGCAATGTTTGTACGCAGGAAAATCCCACACACAGCAATGTTTGTACGCGGGAAAATCCCACACACAGCAATGTTTGTACACAGCAGGATCCCACGCACAGCAATATTTGTACGCAACATGATCCCGCACACATCGTTTGTACACAGCAAGATCCCACATACAGCAATGTTTGCATACAGCAGAATCCCATGCTCGGCAATGTTTGTGCACAGTAGGATCCCACACGCTGCAATGTTTGTACACAGCAGGATCCCACGCACAGCAATCTTTGTACACAGCAGGATCCTGTACACAGTAATGTTTATATGCGGCAGGATCCCACACCGAGCAATGTTTGTACACAGCAGGATCCCACACCGAGCAATGTTTGTACACAGCAAGATCCCACACACAGCAATGTTTGTGCACAGCAGGATCGCACACACAGGAATATTTGTGCACAGCAGGATCCCACATGCAGCAATGTTTGTACGCAGCAAGATCCCAAGCACTGCAATGTTTGTCTACAGCAGGATCCCTACACAGCAATGTTTGTACACAGCAGGATCCCACGCACAGCAATATTTGTACACAGCTGGATTCCATACACTGCAATGTTTGTTCGCAGCAGGATGCCACACACAGCATTGTTTATACACAGCAGTAACCCATACACACAGCAATGTTTGTAAACAGAAGGATCCCACACACAGCAATGTTTCTACACAGCAGGATCCCTTACACAGCAATGTTTGCACACAGTAGGATCCCACACACTGCAATGTTTGTACAAAGCAAGATCCCATGCATAGCAATGTTTGTACAGTGCAGGAAAAAACACACAGCAATGTTTGTACACAGCAGGATCCCTTATACAGCAATGCTTATACAAAGCAGGTACACACACTGCAATGGTTGTACACAGCAAGATCCCACATGCAGCAATATTTGTACACAGCAGGATCCCAAGCACTGCAATGTTTGTGCACTGCAGAATCCCACATACAACAATGTTTGTGCACAGCAGGAACCCACATACAGCAATGTTTGTACAGAGCAGGATCCCAAGCACTGCAATGTTTGTATACTGCATAATCCTACACACAGCAATGTTTGTACACAGCAGGATCCCATACGGATCAATATTTGTACACAGCAGGATCCCACATACAGCAATGTTTGTACGCAGGAAAATCCCACACACAGCAATGTTTGTACGCGGGAAAATCCCACACACAGCAATGTTTGTACACAGCAGGATCCTGCGCACAGCAATATTTGTACACAGCTGGATTCGATACACTGCAATGTTTGTTCACAGCAGGATGCCACACACAACATTGTTTATACACAGCAGGATCCCATACACACAGCAATGTTTGTAAACAGAAGGATCCCACACACAGCAATGTTTGTACACAGCAGGATCCCATACACAGCAATGTTTACACACAGTAGGATAGCACACACAGCAATGTTTGTACAAAGCAAGATCCCACGCATCGCAATGTTTGTACAGTGCATGAAAAAACACACAGCAATGTATGTACACAGCAGGATCCCTTACACAGCAATGCTTATACAAAGCAGGTACACACACAGCAATGGTTGTACACAGCAAGATCCCACATGCAGCAATGTTTGTACACAGTAGGATCCCACACAGTGCAATGTTTGTACACAGCAGGATCCCAAGCACTGCAATGTTTGTGCACAGCAGGATCCCACATACAGCAATGTTTGTACAGAGCAGGATCCCAAGCACTGCAATGTTTGTACACAGCATAATCCTACACACAGCAATGTTTGTACACAGCAGGATCCCATACGGATCAATATTTGTACACAGCAGGATCCCACATACAGCAATGTTTGTACGCAGGAAAATCCCACACGCAGCAATGTCTGTACGCGGGAAAATCCCACACACAGCAATGTTTGTACACAGCAGAATGCCAGACACAACAATGTTTATACACAGCAGGATCCCACAAAGAGCAATGAATGTAAACAGCAAGATCCCAAAAGCAGCAATGTTTGTACGCAGCAGTATCCCACACACGGCAATATATGTACACAGAAAGATCCCACACACAGCAATGTTTGTACACAGCAGGATCCCACACACAGCAATGTTTGTGCACAGTAGGATCCCACACACTGCAATATTTGTTCACAGCAGGATCCCACGCACAGCAATTTTTATACACAGCAGGATCCTGTACACAGTAATGTTTATATGCAGCAGGAACCCACACCGAGCAATGTTTGTACACAGCAGGATCCCACACCGAGCAATGTTTGTACACAGCAAGATCCCACACACAGCAATGTTTGTGCACAGCAGGATCGCACACACAGGAATGTTTGTGCACAGCAGGATCCCACATGCAGCAATGTTTGTACACAGCAAGATCCCAAGCACTGCAATGTTTGTCTACAGCAGGATCCCTAAACAGCAATGTTTGTACACAGCAGGATCCCACGCACAGCAATATTTGTACACAGCTGGATTCCATACACTGCAATGTTTGTTCACAGCAGGATGCCACACACAGCAATGTTTCTACACAGCAGGATCCCATACACAGCAATGTTTGTAAACAGAAGGATCCCACACACAGCAATGTTTCTACACAGCAGGATCCCATACACAGCAATGTTTGCACACAGTAGGATCCCACACACTGCAATGTTTGTACAAAGCAACATCCCACACACAGGAATGTTTGTACACAGCAGGATCCCACATGCAGCAATATTTGTACACAGCAGGATCCAACACAGTGCAATGTTTGTACACAGCAGGATCCCAAGCACTTCAATGTTTGTACACAGCAGGATCCCATACGGATCAATAATTGTACACAGCAGGATCCCACATACAGCAATGTTTGTACGCGGGAAAATCCCACACACAGCAATGTTTGTACGCGGGAAAATCCCACACACAGCAATGTTTGTACACAGCAGGACCCCGCGCACAACAATATTTGTACACTGCTGGATTCCATACACTGCAATGTTTGTTCACAGCAGGATGCCACACACAACATTGTTTATACACAGCAGGATCCCGTACACAGCAATGTTTGTAAACAGAAGGATCCCACACACAGCAATGTTTCTACACAGCAGGATCCCATACACAGCAATGTTTACACACAGTAGGATCCCACACACAGCAATGTTTGTACAAAGCAAGATCCCTTACACAGCAATGCTTATACAAAGCAGGTACACACACAGCAATGGTTGTACACAGCAAAATCCCACATTCAGCAATGTTTGTACACAGCAGGATCCCACACAGTGCAATGTTTGTACACAGCAGGATCCCAAGCATTGCAATGTTTGTGCATAGCAGGATCCCACATACAGCAATGTTTGTACAGAGCAGGATCCCAAGCACTGCAATGTTTGTACACAGCATAATCCTACACACAGCAATGTTTGTACACAGCAGGATCCCATACGGATCTATATTTGTACACTGCAGGATCCCACATACAGCAATGTTTGTAGGCAGGAAAATCCCACACACAGCAATGTCTGTACGCGGAAAAATCCCACACACAGCAATGTTTGTACACAGCAGAATGCCAGACACAACAATGTTTATACACAGCAGGATCCCACAAAGAGCAATGAATGTAAACAGCAAGATCCCAAAAGCAGCAATGTTTGTACACAGCAAGATCCCACACACAGCAATGATTGTACGCAGCAGTATCCCACACACGGCAATATATGTACACAGAAAGATCCCACACACAGCAATGTTTGTACACAGCAGGATCCCACACACAGCAATGTTTGTGCACAGTAGGATCGCACACACAGCAATGTTTGTGCACAGTAGGATCCCACACACTGCAATGTTTGTACACAGCAAGTCCCCACACACAGCAATGTTTGCACACAGCAGGATCCCATGCTCGGCAATGTTCGTACACAGTAGGATCCCACACACTGCAATGTTTGCACACAGCAGGAACACACACACAGCAATGCTGTTACACAGCAAGATCCCACACACAGTAATGTTTGTACACAGCAGGATCCCACACAAAGCAATATTTGCACACAGCAGGATCCCATGCTCGGCAATGTTTGTACACAGTAGGATCCCACACACTGCAATGTTTGTACACAGCAAGTCCCCACACACAGCAATGTTTGCACACAGCAGGATCCCATGCTCGGCAATGTTTGTACACAGTACGATTCCACACACTGCAATGTTTGTACACAGCAAGATCCCACACATAGCAATGTTTGTATAGAGCAGGAAAAAACACACAACAATGTTTTTACACAGCAGGATAGCACACACAGCAAAGTTCGTACACAGCAGGATCCCGTACTCAGCAATGTTTGTCTGCAGCAGGGACGCACACATAGCAATGTTTGTACACAGCATAATCCCACAAACTGAAATGTTTGTACACAGCAGGATCCCAAGCACTGCGATGTTTGTACACAGCAGGATCCCACACACAGCAATATTTGTACAAAGCAGGTTCCCACACACAGCAATATTTGCACACAGCAGGATCCCACAAACAGCCATGTTTGTACACAGCAGGATCCCACAGACTGCAATATCGTACACAGCAGGATTCTAGACATAGTAATGTCTGTACACAACAGGACCCCGTAGACTGCAATGATTGTACACAGCAGGATCACTTACATAGCAATGTTTGTACACAGCAGGATCCCACATGCAGCAATGTTTGTACACAGCAGGATCTCACACACAGCAATGTTTGTACACGCCAGAATCCCAAGCACTGCAATGTTTGTACACAGCAGTATCCCACAAGCAGCAATGTTTGTACACAGCAGGATCCCGTACACACAGCAATGCTTGAAAACAGCAGGATCCCACACACATCAATGTTTGTACACAGCAGGAACCCACACACAGCAATGCTCGTACACAGTTGGACCCTGTACAGAGCAATGTTTGTACACATCAGGATCCCGTACACACAGCAATGTTTGTACACAGCAGGATACCGTACACACAGCAATATTTGTACACAGCAGGATTCCACCTGCTGCAATGTTTGTACACAGCAGGATCCCACACACAGCAATGTTTGTAGAAAGAAGGATGACACACTCAGCAATGTTTATACACAGCAGGATCCCATACACACCAATGTTTGTACACAACATGATCCCGCACACAGCAATGGTTGTACACAGGAGGATCTCACACACAGCAATGTTTGTAACCAAGAGGATCCCACACAAAGCAATGTCTGTACACCGCAGGAAGCCACACAAAGCAATGTTTGTACACAGCAAGATCCCATACGCAGCAATGTTTGTACACAGCAAGATCCCATACGCAGCAATGTTTGTACACTGCAAGAACCCATACGCAGCAATGTTTGTACACAGCAGGATCCCATGCACAACTATGTTTGTACACAGCAGGATTCCACACACAGCAATGTTTGCACACAGCAAGATCCCACACAAAGCATTGTTTGTACAGAGCAGGCGAAAACACCGAGCAATGTTTGTACACAGCAGGATCCCGTACACTGCAATGTTTGTACACAGCAGGATGCCACACGCAGCAATGAATGTACACAGCAAGATCTCACACACAGTAATGTTTGTACAAATCAGGATCCCACACACAGCAATGTTTGTACACAGCAAGATCCCACACGGAGCAATGTTTGTACACAGCAAGATCTCACACACAGTAATGTTTGTACACATCAGGATCCCACACGCAGCAATGTTTGTACACAGCAAGATCTCACACACAGTAATGTTTGTACACGCCAGAATCCCAAGCACTGCAATGTTTGTACACAGCAGGATCCCACAAGCAGCAATGTTTGTACACAGCAGGATCCCGTACACACAGCAATGCTTGAAAACAGCAGGATCCCACACACAGCAATGTTTGTACACAGCAGGATCCCACACACAGCAACGTTTGTACACAGCAGGTTCCCACACACAGCAATGCTTGTACACACTTGGACCCTGTACAGAGCAATGTTTGTACACATCAGGATCCCACACACAGCAATGTTTGTACACAGCAGGATACCGTACACACAGCAATATTTGTACACAGCAGGATTCCACCCACAGCAATGTTTGTAGAAAGAAGGATGACACACTCAGCAATGTTTAATACACAGCAGGATCCCTTACACAGCAATGTTTATACACAACATGATCCCACACACAGCAATGGTTGTACACAGGAGGATCTCACACACAGCAATGTTTGTAACCAAGAGGATCTCACACAAAGCAATGTCTGTACACCGCAGGAAGCCACACAGAGCAATGTTTGTACACAGCAAGATCCCATACGCAGCAATGTTTGTACACTGCAAGAACCCATACGCAGCAATGTTTGTACACAGCAGGATCCCATGCTCGGCATTGTTTGTACTCAGCAAGATCCCACACAAAGCATTGTTTGTACAGAGCAGGCGAAAACACCGAGCAATGTTTGTACACAGCAGGATCCCGTACACTGCAATGTTTGTACACAGCAGGATGCCACACACAGCAATGAATGTATACAGCAAGATCCCACACGCAGCAATGTTTGTACACAGCAAGATCTCACACACAGAAATTTTTGTACACATCAGGATCCCACACTCAGCAATGTTTTTACACAGCAAGATCCGACACGCAGCAATGTTTGTACACAGCAAGATCTCACACACAGTAATGTTTGTACACATCAGGATCCCACACGCAGCAATGTTTGTACACAGCAAGATCTCACACACAGTAATGTTTGTACACATCAGGATCCCACACGTAGCAATGTTTGTACACACCTGGATCCCAAGCACTGCAATGTTTGAACACCGCAGGATCACCCACACAACAATATTTTTACACAGAAGGATCCCGTACACAGAACAACGTTTGTACACAGCAGGATCCCATACACAGAACAATGTTTGTACACAGCAGGATCCCACACACAGCAATATTCGTACAAAGCAGGATCCCACACACAGCAATGTTTGCACACAGCAGGATCCTACAGAAAGCAATATTTTGCACAGCCGGATCCCACACATAATATTGTTTGTACACAGCAAGATCCCACAAACTGCAATGTTTGCACACAGCAGGAACCCACACACAGCAATGCTGGTACACAGCAGGATCCCACTCACTGCAATGTTTGTACACAACAAGATACCACACTTAGCAATGTTTGCACCCAGCAGGAACACACACACAGCAATGTTTGTACACAGCAAATCCCCACATGCAGCAATGTTTGCACACAGCAGGATCCCATGCTCGGCAATGTTTGTACACAGCAAGATCCCACATGCAGCAATGTTTGTACACAGCATGATCCCACACACGGCAATGTTTGTGCACACAGCATCCCACTCACAGCAATGTTTGTACAGAGCAGGATCCCGTACACACAGCCATGTTTGTACACACCAGGATCCCAAGCACTGCAATGTTTGTACACAGCAGGATCCCATACGCAGCAATGTTTTTACACAGCAGGATAGCACACACAGCAAAATTCGTACACAGCAGGTTCCCGTACTCAGCAATGTTTGTCTGCAGCATGGACGCACACACAGCAATGTTTGTACGCAGGAAATCCCTAACACAGTAATGTTTATACACAGCAGGATCCCTAGCAGAGCAATGAATGTAAACCGTAAGATCCTACAAGCAGCAATGTTTTTAACCAGGAGGATCCCACACACAGCAATGTTTGTACACAGCAGGATGTCACACAGAGCAATGTTTATACGCAGCAGGATCTCACACCGAGCAATGTTTGTACACAGCAAGATCCCACACGCAGCAATGTTTGTGCACAGCAGGATCTCACACACAGCAATATTTGTACGCAGGAAAATCCCACACACAGCAATGTTTGTATACAGCAAGATGTCAGACAGAGCAATGTTTATACACAGCAGGATCCCACACAGAGCAATGAATGTAAATAGCAAGAGCCCACATGCAGCAATGTTTGTCCACAGCAAGATCCCGCACACAGCAATGTTTGTACACAGCAGGATCCTACACACAGCAATGTTTGTACAAAGCAGGCTCCCACACACAGCAATATTTACACACTGCAGGACCCCCACAAACAGCCATGTTTGTACACAGCAGGATTCCAAAGACTGCAATATTGTACACAGCAGGATCCTACACATATAATGTTTGTACACAGCAGGATCCCGTAGACTGCAATGTTTGTACACAGCAGTATCCCGTACCCAGCAACGTTTGGACACAGCAGGATCGCTGACACAGCAATGTTTGCACACAGCAGGATCCCACAAACAGCAATGTTTGTACACAGCAGGATCCTGTACACACAGCAATGTTTGTACACAGCAAGAATTCAAACACAGCAATGTTTGTACACAGCATGATCCCACGCAGAGCAACGTTTGTACACAGCAGGATCCCACACACAGCAATGTTTGTACAAGAGCAGGATCCCACACACAGCAATGTTTGTACACTGCATGATCCCATAGAGAGCAATGTTTGTGCACATCAGGATCCCACACACAGCAATGTTTGTACACAGGAGCATCCCACACACAGCAATGTTTGTACACAGCAGGATCCCACACACAGCAATGTTTGTGCACAGCAGGATCCCACACACAGCAATGTACGTATACAGCAAGATCCCACACACAGCGATGTTAGTACACAGCAGGATCCCACACACAGCAATGTTTGTACACAGCAGGATCCCACACAGTGCAATGTTTGTACACAGCAGGATCCCAAGCATTGCAATGTTTGTGCATAGCAGGATCCCACATACAGCAATGTTTGTACAGAGCAGGATCCCAAGCACTGCAATGTTTGTACACAGCATAATCCTACACACAGCAATGTTTGTACACAGCAGGATCCCATACGGATCTATATTTGTACACAGCAGGATCCCACATACAGCAATGTTTGTAGGCAGGAAAATCCCACACACAGCAACGTCTGTACGCCGAAAAATCCCACACACAGCAATGTTTGTACACAGCAGAATGCCAGACACAACAATGTTTATACACAGCAGGATCCCACAAAGAGCAATGAATGTAAACAGCAAGATCCCAAAAGCAGCAATGTTTGTACACAGCAAGATCCCACACACAGCAATGATTGTACGCAGCAGTATCCCACACACGGCAATATATGTACACAGAAAGTTCCCACACACAGCAATGTTTGTACACAGCAGGATCCCACACACAGCAATGTTTGTGCACAGTAGGATCGCACACACAGCAATGTTTGTGCACAGTAGGATCCCACACACTGCAATGTTTGTTCACAGCAGGATCCCACACACAGCAATGTTTGTGCACAGTAGGATCCCACACGCAGCAATGTTTCTACACAGCAGGATCCCACACACTGCAATGTTTGTACAAAGCAAGATCCCACGCATAGCAATGTTTGTACAGTGCAGGAAAAAACACACAGCAATGTTTGTACACAGCAGGATCCCAAGTGCTGCAATGTTTGTATACAGCATAATCCTATACACAGCAATGTTTGTACACAGCAGGATCCCATACGGATTAACATTTGTACACAGCAGGATCCCACATACAGCAATGTTTGTACGCAGGAAAATCCCACACACAGCAATGTTTGTACGCGGGAAAATCCCACACACAGCAATGTTTGTACACAGCAGGATCCCACGCACAGCAATATTTGTACACAACATGATCCCGCACACATCGTTTGTACACAGCAAGATCCCACATACAGCAATGTTTGCATACAGCAGAATCCCATGCTCGGCAATGTTTGTGCACAGTAGGATCCCACACGCTGCAATGTTTGTACACAGCAGGATCCCACGCACAGCAATCTTTGTACACAGCAGGATCCTGTACACAGTAATGTTTATATGCGGCAGGATCCCACACCGAGCAATGTTTGTACACAGCAGGATCCCACACCGAGCAATGTTTGTACACAGCAAGATCCCACACACAGCAATGTTTGTGCACAGCAGGATCGCACACACAGGAATATTTGTGCACAGCAGGATCCCACATGCAGCAATGTTTGTACGCAGCAAGATCCCAAGCACTGCAATGTTTGTCTACAGCAGGATCCCTACACAGCAATGTTTGTACACAGCAGGATCCCACGCACAGCAATATTTGTACACAGCTGGATTCCATACACTGCAATGTTTGTTCGCAGCAGGATGCCACACACAGCATTGTTTATACACAGCAGTAACCCATACACACAGCAATGTTTGTAAACAGAAGGATCCCACACACAGCAATGTTTCTACACAGCAGGATCCCTTACACAGCAATGTTTGCACACAGTAGGATCCCACACACTGCAATGTTTGTACAAAGCAAGATCCCATGCATAGCAATGTTTGTACAGTGCAGGAAAAAACACACAGCAATGTTTGTACACAGCAGGATCCCTTATACAGCAATGCTTATACAAAGCAGGTACACACACTGCAATGGTTGTACACAGCAAGATCCCACATGCAGCAATATTTGTACACAGCAGGATCCCAAGCACTGCAATGTTTGTGCACTGCAGAATCCCACATACAACAATGTTTGTGCACAGCAGGAACCCACATACAGCAATGTTTGTACAGAGCAGGATCCCAAGCACTGCAATGTTTGTATACTGCATAATCCTACACACAGCAATGTTTGTACACAGCAGGATCCCATACGGATCAATATTTGTACACAGCAGGATCCCACATACAGCAATGTTTGTACGCAGGAAAATCCCACACACAGCAATGTTTGTACGCGGGAAAATCCCACACACAGCAACGTTTGTACACAGCAGGATCCTGCGCACAGCAATATTTGTACACAGCTGGATTCGATACACTGCAATGTTTGTTCACAGCAGGATGCCACACACAACATTGTTTATACACAGCAGGATCCCATACACACAGCAATGTTTGTAAACAGAAGGATCCCACACACAGCAATGTTTGTACACAGCAGGATCCCATACACAGCAATGTTTACACACAGTAGGATAGCACACACAGCAATGTTTGTACAAAGCAAGATCCCACGCATCGCAATGTTTGTACAGTGCATGAAAAAACACACAGCAATGTATGTACACAGCAGGATCCCTTACACAGCAATGCTTATACAAAGCAGGTACACACACAGCAATGGTTGTACACAGCAAGATCCCACATGCAGCAATGTTTGTACACAGTAGGATCCCACACAGTGCAATGTTTGTACACAGCAGGATCCCAAGCACTGCAATGTTTGTGCACAGCAGGATCCCACATACAGCAATGTTTGTACAGAGCAGGATCCCAAGCACTGCAATGTTTGTACACAGCATAATCCTACACACAGCAATGTTTGTACACAGCAGGATCCCATACGGATCAATATTTGTACACAGCAGGATCCCACATACAGCAATGTTTGTACGCAGGAAAATCCCACACGCAGCAATGTCTGTACGCGGGAAAATCCCACACACAGCAATGTTTGTACACAGCAGAATGCCAGACACAACAATGTTTATACACAGCAGGATCCCACAAAGAGCAATGAATGTAAACAGCAAGATCCCAAAAGCAGCAATGTTTGTACGCAGCAGTATCCCACACACGGCAATATATGTACACAGAAAGATCCCACACACAGCAATGTTTGTACACAGCAGGATCCCACACACAGCAATGTTTGTGCACAGTAGGATCCCACACACTGCAATATTTGTTCACAGCAGGATCCCACGCACAGCAATTTTTATACACAGCAGGATCCTGTACACAGTAATGTTTATATGCAGCAGGAACCCACACCGAGCAATGTTTGTACACAGCAGGATCCCACACCGAGCAATGTTTGTACACAGCAAGATCCCACACACAGCAATGTTTGTGCACAGCAGGATCGCACACACAGGAATGTTTGTGCACAGCAGGATCCCACATGCAGCAATGTTTGTACACAGCAAGATCCCAAGCACTGCAATGTTTGTCTACAGCAGGATCCCTAAACAGCAATGTTTGTACACAGCAGGATCCCACGCACAGCAATATTTGTACACAGCTGGATTCCATACACTGCAATGTTTGTTCACAGCAGGATGCCACACACAGCAATGTTTGTAAACAGAAGGATCCCACACACAGCAATGTTTGCAAACAGCAGGATCCCGTACACAGCAATGTTTGTAAACAGAAGGATCCCACACACAGCAATGTTTGCACACAGCAGGATCCCACAAGCAGCAATGTTTGTACACAGCAGGATCCCACAGACAGCAATATTTTACACAGCAGGATCAGAAACATAGTACTGTTTGTACACAGCAGCATCCCATAGGCAGCAATGTTTGCACACAGCAGTATCCCGTACCCAGCAATGTTTGTACACAGCAAGATCCCACACACAGCAATGATTGTAGACAGCAAGATCCTACACACAGTAATGTTTGTACACAGCAGGAACACACACACAGCAATGTTGGTACACAGCAAGATCCTACACACAGTAATGTTTGCACACATCAGGAACCCACACACTGCAATGTTTGTACACAGCAAGATCCCACACACAGCAATGATTGTAGACAGCAAGATCCTACACACAGTAATGTTTGTACACAGCAGGAACACACACACAGCAATGTTGGTACACAGCAAGATCCTATACACAGTAATGTTTGTACACAGCAGGATCCCACACACTGCAATGTTTGTACACAGCAAGATCCCACACGCGGCAAAGTTTGTATACAGCAGGATCCCACACACAGCAATGTTTGTACTCAGCTGCATCCCGTACAGAGCAATGTTTGTACACATCAGGATCCCAAGCTCTGCAATGTTTGTACACAGCAAGATCCTACACACAGCAAAATTTGTACAAAGCAGTTTACTCTACACGGTAATGTCTGTACACAGCAGGATCGCGTACACACAGCAATGTTTGTACAAAGCAGGATCCCCCACACAGCAATGTTTGTACACAGCATGATCCCACACACAGCAATGTTTGTACACAGCAGGTTCCCCCACACAGCAATGTTTGTACACAGCAGGATGCCACACAGAGCAATGTTTGTACACAGCAAGTTCCCATACGCAGCAATGTTTGTACACTGCAGGATCCAATGCACAGCAATGTTTGTACACAGCAGGCGAAAACACCGAGCAATGTTTGTACACAATAGGGTCCCACACAAAGTACTGTTTGTACACAGCAGCATCCCATAAGCAGCAATGTTTGCACACAGTAGTATCCCGTACCCAGCAATGTTTGTACACAGCAAGATCCCACACACAGCAATGATTGTACACAGCAAGATCCCACAAACTGCAATGTTTGTACACAGCAAGATCCCACACACAGCAATGTTTGTACACAGCAGGATCCCACACACTGCAATGTTTGCACACAGCAGGAACACACACACAGCAATGTTGGTACACAGCAAGATCCCACACACAGCAATGTTTGTACACAGCAAGATCCCACATGCAGCAATGGTTGTACACAGCAGGATCCCACACACAGCAATGTTTGTACACAGCAAGATCCCACATGCAGCAATGTCTGTACACAGCAGGATCCCAAACACGGCAATGTTTGTACATACCAGGATCCAAAGCACTGCAATGTTTGTACACAGCAGGATCCCACACACAGCAACGTTTTTACACAGCAAGATCCCACAAACAGCAATGTTTGTACACAGCAGGATACTGTACACACAGCAATATTTGTACACAGCAGGATTCCACACACTGCAATGTTTGTACACAGCAGGATCCCACACACAGCAATATTTGTACACAGCAGGATCACGTATACACAGCAATGCTTGCAAACAGCAGGATCTCACACACAGCATTGTTTGTACACAGCAGGATACCGTACACACAGCAATGTTTGTACACAGCAGGATCCCGTACACACAGCAATGTTTGTAAACAGCAGGATCCCGTACACACAGCAATGTTTGTACACAGCAGAATCCCACACACACCAATGTTTATACACAGCAGGAACCCACGCACAGCAATGTTTGTACTAAGACGGATGACACACACAGCAATGTTTGTACACAGCAGGCTCCCGTACACAGCAATCCTTGTACACAGCAGGATCCTGTACACGGCAATGTTTGTACACAGCAGGTTCCCCCACACAGCAATGTTTGTACACAGCAGGATCCCACACACAGCAATGTTTGTACAAGAGCAGGACCCCGCTCACAGTAATGTTTGTACACAGCAGGACACCATACACAGCAATGTTTGTACACAGCAGGATCCAATACGCAGCAATGTTTGTACACAACATGTGCCCGCACACAGCAATGTTTGTAACCAGGAGGATCTCAGACAAAGCAATGTTTGTACACAGCAGGATGCCACAGAGAACAATGTTTATACGCAGCAAGTTCCCATACCGAGCAATGTTTGTACACAGCAAGATCCCATACGCAACAATGTTTGTACACAGCAGGATCCAATGCAAAACTATGTTTGTACACAGCAGATCCCAAACACAGCAATGTTTGTACACAGTAAGATCTCACACACAGCAATGTTTGCATACAGCAGGAACCCACAACCAGCAATGTTTGTACACAGCAAGATCCCACACAAAGCAATGTTTGTACACAGCAGGATCTCATTCTCGGTAATGTTTGTACACAGTAGGATCCCACACACTGCAATGTTTGTACACAGCAAGATCCCACACATAGCAATGTTTGTACAGAGCAGGATCCCACATGCGGCAATGTTTGTACACACCAGGATCCCACACACAGCAATGTTTGCACACAGCAGGTTCCCAAGCACTGCAATGTTTGTACACAGCAGGATCCCGTACAGAGCAATGTTTGTACACAGCAGGATCCCACACACAGCAATGTTTGTACACAGCAAGATCCCACACACAGCAATATTCGTACAAAGCAGGATCCCACACACAGCAATGTTTGCACACAGCAGGATCCCACAAACAGCAATGTTTGTACACAGCAGGATCCCACAGACAGCAATATTTTACACTGCAGGATCCCACACATAGTATTGTTCGTACACAACAGGATCTCGTAGGCAGCAATGTTTGTGCACAGCAGTATCCCGTACCCAGCAATGTTTATACACAGCACGTTCCCACACACAGCAATAATTGTACACAGCAAGATCCCAAACACAGCAATGCTTGTACACAGCAGGATCCCACACACTGCAATGTTTGCACACAGCAGGAACACACACACAGCAATGTTGTTACACAGCAAGATCCCACACACAGTAATGTTTGTACACAGCAGGATCCCACACACAGCAATGTTTGCACACAGCAGGATCCCATGCTCGGCAATGTTCGTACACAGTAGGATCCCACACACTGCAATGTTTGTACACAGCAAGTCCCCACACACAGCAATGTTTGCACACAGCAGGATCCCATGCTCGGCAATGTTTGTACACAGCATGATCCCACGCAGAGCAACGTTTGTACACAGCAGGATCCCACACACAGCAATGTTTGTACAAGAGCAGGATCCCACACACAGCAATGTTTGTACACTGCATGATCCCATAGAGAGCAATGTTTGTGCACATCAGGATCCCACACACAGCAATGTTTGTACACAGGAGCATCCCACACACAGCAATGTTTGTACACAGCAGGATCCCACACACAGCAATGTTTGTGCACAGCAGGATCCCACACACAGCAATGTACGTATACAGCAAGATCCCACACACAGCGATGTTAGTACACAGCAGGATCCCACACACAGCAATGTTTGTACACAGCAGGATCCCACACAGTGCAATGTTTGTACACAGCAGGATCCCAAGCATTGCAATGTTTGTGCATAGCAGGATCCCACATACAGCAATGTTTGTACAGAGCAGGATCCCAAGCACTGCAATGTTTGTACACAGCATAATCCTACACACAGCAATGTTTGTACACAGCAGGATCCCATACGGATCTATATTTGTACACAGCAGGATCCCACATACAGCAATGTTTGTAGGCAGGAAAATCCCACACACAGCAACGTCTGTACGCCGAAAAAATCCCACACACAGCAATGTTTGTACACAGCAGAATGCCAGACACAACAATGTTTATACACAGCAGGATCCCACAAAGAGCAATGAATGTAAACAGCAAGATCCCAAAAGCAGCAATGTTTGTACACAGCAAGATCCCACACACAGCAATGATTGTACGCAGCAGTATCCCACACACGGCAATATATGTACACAGAAAGTTCCCACACACAGCAATGTTTGTACACAGCAGGATCCCACACACAGCAATGTTTGTGCACAGTAGGATCGCACACACAGCAATGTTTGTGCACAGTAGGATCCCACACACTGCAATGTTTGTTCACAGCAGGATCCCACACACAGCAATGTTTGTGCACAGTAGGATCCCACACGCAGCAATGTTTCTACACAGCAGGATCCCACACACTGCAATGTTTGTACAAAGCAAGATCCCACGCATAGCAATGTTTGTACAGTGCAGGAAAAAACACACAGCAATGTTTGTACACAGCAGGATCCCAAGTGCTGCAATGTTTGTATACAGCATAATCCTACACACAGCAATGTTTGTACACAGCAGGATCCCACACAGCAACATTTGTACACAGCAGGATCCCACACACAGCAATGTTTGTACACAGCAGGATCCCACACACAGCAATGTTTGTACACAGCAGGATCCCACACACAGCAATGTTTGTACACAGCAGGATCCCACACACAGCAATGTTTGTACACAGCAGGATCCCACACACAGCAATGTTTGTACACAGCAGGATCCCACACACAGCAATGTTTGTACACAGCAGGATCCCACACAGTGCAATGTTTGTACACAGCAGGATCCCACACACAGCAATGTTTGTACACAGCAGGATCCCATACACAGCAATGTTTGTACACAGCAGGATCCCACACACAGCAATGTTTGTACACAGCAGGATCCACACACAGCAATGTTTGTACACAGCAGGATCCCACAACAGCAATGTTTGTACACAGCAGGATCCCACACACAGCAATGTTTGTACACAGCAGGATCCCACACACAGCAATGTTTGTACACAGCAGATCCCACACACAGCAATGTTTGTACACAGCAGGATCCCACACACAGCAATGTTTGTACACAGCAGGATCCCACACACAGCAATGTTTGTACACAGCAAGATCCACACACAGCAATGTTTGTACACAGCAGGATCCCACACACAGCAATGTTTGTACACAGCAGGATCCACACACAGCAATGTTTGTACACAGCAGGATCCCACACACAGCAATGTTTGTACACAGCATGAACCCAAACACAGCAATGTTTGTACACAGCAAGATCCCACACACAGCAATGTTTGTACACAGCAGGATGCCAAACTCAGCAATGTTTGTACGCAGCAGGATCCCACACACAGCAATGTTTGTACACAGCAGGATCCCACACACAGCAATGTTTGTACACAGCAAGATCCCACACACAGCAATGTTTGTACACAGCAGAATCCCACACACAGCAAAGTTTGTACACAGCAGATCCCACACAGCAATGTTTGTACACAGCAGGATTCCAACACAGCAATGTTTGTACACAGCAGGATCCCACACACAGCAATGTTTGTACACAGCAGGATCCCACACACAGCAATGTTTGTACACAGCAGGATCCCACACACAGCAATGTTTGTACACAGCAGATCCCAACACAGCAATGTTTGTACACAGCAGATCCCACACACAGCAATGTTTGTACACAGCAGGATCCCACACACAGCAATGTTTGTACACAGCAGGATCCCACACACAGCAATGTTTGTACACAGCAGGATCCCACACACAGCAATGTTTGTACACAGCAGGATCCAACACACAGCAATGTTTGTACACAGCAGGATCCCACAGCAATGTTTGTACACAGCAGGATCCCACACACAGCAATGTTTGTACACAGCAGGATCCCACACACAGCAATGTTTGTACACAGCAGGATCCCACACACAGCAATGTTTGTACACAGCAGGATCCCACACACAGCAATGTTTGTACACAGCAGATCCCACACACAGCAATGTTTGTGCACAGTAGGATCCCACACACTGCAATGTTTGTTCACAGCAGGATCCCACACACAGCAATGTTTGTGCACAGTAGGATCCCACACGCAGCAATGTTTCTACACAGCAGGATCCCACACACTGCAATGTTTGTACAAAGCAAGATCCCACGCATAGCAATGTTTGTACAGTGCAGGAAAAAACACACAGCAAAGTTTGTACACAGCAGGATCCCAAGTGCTGCAATGTTTGATATACAGCATAATCCTACACACAGCAATGTTTGTACACAGCAGGATCCCATACGGATTAACATTTGTACACAGCAGGATCCCACATACAGCAATGTTTGTACGCAGGAAAATCCCACACACAGCAATGTTTGTACGCGGGAAAATCCACACACAGCAATGTTTGTACACAGCAGGATCCCACGCACAGCAATATTTGTACACAGCTGGATTCGATACACTCAATGTTTGTTCACAGCAGGATGCCACACACAGCATTGTTTATACACAGCAAGATCCCGTACACAGCAATGTTTGTAAACAGAAGGATCCCACACACAGCAATGTTTGTAAACAGAAGGATCCCATACACAGCAATGTTTGCAAACAGCAGGATCCCGTACACAGCAATGTTTGTAAACAGAAGGATCCCACACACAGCAATGTTTGCACACAGCAGGATCCCACAAGCAGCAATGTTTGTACACAGCAGGATCCCACAGACAGCAATATTTTACACAGCAGGATCAGAAACATAGTACTGTTTGTACACAGCAGCATCCCATAGGCAGCAATGTTTGCACACAGCAGTATCCCGTACCCAGCAATGTTTGTACACAGCAAGATCCCACACACAGCAATGATTGTAGACAGCAAGATCCTACACACAGTAATGTTTGTACACAGCAGGAACACACACACAGCAATGTTGGTACACAGCAAGATCCTACACACAGTAATGTTTGCACACATCAGGAACCCACACACTGCAATGTTTGTACACAGCAAGATCCCACACACAGCAATGATTGTAGACAGCAAGATCCTACACACAGTAATGTTTGTACACAGCAGGAACACACACACAGCAATGTTGGTACACAGCAAGATCCTACACACAGTAATGTTTGTACACAGCAGGATCCCACACACTGCAATGTTTGTACACAGCAAGATCCCACACGCGGCAAAGTTTGTATACAGCAGGATCCCACACACAGCAATGTTTGTACTCAGCTGCATCCCGTACAGAGCAATGTTTGTACACATCAGGATCCCAAGCTCTGCAATGTTTGTACACAGCAAGATCCTATACACAGCAAAATTTGTACAAAGCAGTTTACTCTACACGGTAATGTCTGTACACAGCAGGATCGCGTACACACAGCAATGTTTGTACAAAGCAGGATCCCCCACACAGCAATGTTTGTACACAGCATGATCCCACACACAGCAATGTTTGTACACAGCAGGTTCCCCCACACAGCAATGTTTGTACACAGCAGGATGCCACACAGAGCAATGTTTGTACACAGCAAGTTCCCATACGCAGCAATGTTTGTACACTGCAGGATCCAATGCACAGCAATGTTTGTACACAGCAGGCGAAAACACCGAGCAATGTTTGTACACAATAGGGTCCCACACAAAGTACTGTTTGTACACAGCAGCATCCCATAAGCAGCAATGTTTGCACACAGTAGTATCCCGTACCCAGCAATGCTTGTACACAGCAAGATCCCACACACAGCAATGATTGTACACAGCAAGATCCCACAAACTGCAATGTTTGTACACAGCAAGATCCCACACACAGCAATGTTTGTACACAGCAGGATCCCACACACTGCAATGTTTGCACACAGCAGGAACACACACACAGCAATGTTGGTACACAGCAAGATCCCACACACAGCAATGTTTGTACACAGCAAGATCCCACATGCAGCAATGGTTGTACACAGCAGGATCCCACACACAGCAATGTTTGTACACAGCAAGATCCCACATGCAGCAATGTCTGTACACAGCAGGATCCCAAACACTGCAAAGTTTGTACACAGCAGGATCCCACACACAGCAACGTTTTTACACAGCAAGATCCCACAAACAGCAATGTTTGTACACAGCAGGATACTGTACACACAGCAATATTTGTACACAGCAGGATTCCACACACTGCAATGTTTGTACACAGCAGGATCCCACACACAGCAATATTTGTACACAGCAGGATCACGTATACACAGCAATGCTTGCAAACAGCAGGATCTCACACACAGCATTGTTTGTACACAGCAGGATACCGTACACACAGCAATGTTTGTACACAGCAGGATCCCGTACACACAGCAATGTTTGTAAACAGCAGGATCCCGTACACACAGCAATGTTTGTACACAGCAGAATCCCACACACACCAATGTTTATACACAGCAGGAACCCACGCACAGCAATGTTTGTACTAAGACGGATGACACACACAGCAATGTTTGTACACAGCAGGCTCCCGTACACAGCAATCCTTGTACACAGCAGGATCCTGTACACGGCAATGTTTGTACACAGCAGGTTCCCCCACACAGCAATGTTTGTACACAGCAGGATCCCACACACAGCAATGTTTGTACAAGAGCAGGACCCCGCTCACAGTAATGTTTGTACACAGCAGGATCCCATACACAGCAATGTTTGTACACAGCAGGATCCAATACGCAGCAATGTTTGTACACAACATGTGCCCGCACACAGCAATGTTTGTAACCAGGAGGATCTCAGACAAAGCAATGTTTGTACACAGCAGGATGCCACAGAGAACAATGTTTATACGCAGCAAGTTCCCATACCGAGCAATGTTTGTACACAGCAAGATCCCATACGCAACAATGTTTGTACACAGCAGGATCCAATGCAAAACTATGTTTGTACACAGCAGATCCCAAACACAGCAATGTTTGTACACAGTAAGATCTCACACACAGCAATGTTTGCATACAGCAGGAACCCACAACCAGCAATGTTTGTACACAGCAAGATCCCACACAAAGCAATGTTTGTACACAGCAGGATCTCATTCTCGGTAATGTTTGTACACAGTAGGATCCCACACACTGCAATGTTTGTACACAGCAAGATCCCACACATAGCAATGTTTGTACAGAGCAGGATCCCACATGCGGCAATGTTTGTACACACCAGGATCCCACACACAGCAATGTTTGCACACAGCAGGTTCCCAAGCACTGCAATGTTTGTACACAGCAGGATCCCGTACAGAGCAATGTTTGTACACAGCAGGATCCCACACACAGCAATGTTTGTACACAGCAAGATCCCACACACAGCAATATTCGTACAAAGCAGGATCCCACACACAGCAATGTTTGCACACAGCAGGATCCCACAAACAGCAATGTTTGTACACAGCAGGATCCCACAGACAGCAATATTTTACACTGCAGGATCCCACACATAGTATTGTTCGTACACAACAGGATCTCGTAGGCAGCAATGTTTGTGCACAGCAGTATCCCGTACCCAGCAATGTTTATACACAGCACGTTCCCACACACAGCAATAATTGTACACAGCAAGATCCCAAACACAGCAATGCTTGTACACAGCAGGATCCCACACACTGCAATGTTTGCACACAGCAGGAACACACACACAGCAATGTTGTTACACAGCAAGATCCCACACACAGTAATGTTTGTACACAGCAGGATCCCACACACAGCAATGTTTGCACACAGCAGGATCCCATGCTCGGCAATGTTCGTACATAGTAGGATCCCACACACTGCAATGTTTGTACACAGCAAGTCCCCACACACAGCAATGTTTGCACACAGCAGGATCCCATGCTCGGCAATGTTTGTACACAGCATGATCCCACGCAGAGCAACGTTTGTACACAGCAGGATCCCACACACAGCAATGTTTGTACAAGAGCAGGATCCCACACACAGCAATGTTTGTACACTGCATGATCCCATAGAGAGCAATGTTTGTGCACATCAGGATCCCACACACAGCAATGTTTGTACACAGGAGCATCCCACACACAGCAATGTTTGTACACAGCAGGATCCCACACACAGCAATGTTTGTGCACAGCAGGATCCCACACACAGCAATGTACGTATACAGCAAGATCCCACACACAGCGATGTTAGTACACAGCAGGATCCCACACACAGCAATGTTTGTACACAGCAGGATCCCACACAGTGCAATGTTTGTACACAGCAGGATCCCAAGCATTGCAATGTTTGTGCATAGCAGGATCCCACATACAGCAATGTTTGTACAGAGCAGGATCCCAAGCACTGCAATGTTTGTACACAGCATAATCCTACACACAGCAATGTTTGTACACAGCAGGATCCCATACGGATCTATATTTGTACACAGCAGGATCCCACATACAGCAATGTTTGTAGGCAGGAAAATCCCACACACAGCAACGTCTGTACGCCGAAAAATCCCACACACAGCAATGTTTGTACACAGCAGAATGCCAGACACAACAATGTTTATACACAGCAGGATCCCACAAAGAGCAATGAATGTAAACAGCAAGATCCCAAAAGCAGCAATGTTTGTACACAGCAAGATCCCACACACAGCAATGATTGTACGCAGCAGTATCCCACACACGGCAATATATGTACACAGAAAGTTCCCACACACAGCAATGTTTGTACACAGCAGGATCCCACACACAGCAATGTTTGTGCACAGTAGGATCGCACACACAGCAATGTTTGTGCACAGTAGGATCCCACACACTGCAATGTTTGTTCACAGCAGGATCCCACACACAGCAATGTTTGTGCACAGTAGGATCCCACACGCAGCAATGTTTCTACACAGCAGGATCCCACACACTGCAATGTTTGTACAAAGCAAGATCCCACGCATAGCAATGTTTGTACAGTGCAGGAAAAAACACACAGCAATGTTTGTACACAGCAGGATCCCAAGTGCTGCAATGTTTGTATACAGCATAATCCTACACACAGCAATGTTTGTACACAGCAGGATCCCATACGGATTAACATTTGTACACAGCAGGATCCCACATACAGCAATGTTTGTACGCAGGAAAATCCCACACACAGCAATGTTTGTACGCGGGAAAATCCCACACACAGCAATGTTTGTACACAGCAGGATCCCACGCACAGCAATATTTGTACACAGCTGGATTCGATACACTCAATGTTTGTTCACAGCAGGATGCCACACACAGCATTGTTTATACACAGCAAGATCCCGTACACAGCAATGTTTGTAAACAGAAGGATCCCACACACAGCAATGTTTGTAAACAGAAGGATCCCATACACAGCAATGTTTGCAAACAGCAGGATCCCGTACACAGCAATGTTTGTAAACAGAAGGATCCCACACACAGCAATGTTTGCACACAGCAGGATCCCACAAGCAGCAATGTTTGTACACAGCAGGATCCCACAGACAGCAATATTTTACACAGCAGGATCAGAAACATAGTACTGTTTGTACACAGCAGCATCCCATAGGCAGCAATGTTTGCACACAGCAGTATCCCGTACCCAGCAATGTTTGTACACAGCAAGATCCCACACACAGCAATGTTTGTAGACAGCAAGATCCTACACACAGTAATGTTTGTACACAGCAGGAACACACACACAGCAATGTTGGTACACAGCAAGATCCTACACACAGTAATGTTTGCACACATCAGGAACCCACACACTGCAATGTTTGTACACAGCAAGATCCCACACACAGCAATGATTGTAGACAGCAAGATCCTACACACAGTAATGTTTGTACACAGCAGGAACACACACACAGCAATGTTGGTACACAGCAAGATCCTACACACAGTAATGTTTGTACACAGCAGGATCCCACACACTGCAATGTTTGTACACAGCAAGATCCCACACGCGGCAAAGTTTGTATACAGCAGGATCCCACACACAGCAATGTTTGTACTCAGCTGCATCCCGTACAGAGCAATGTTTGTACACATCAGGATCCCAAGCTCTGCAATGTTTGTACACAGCAAGATCCTATACACAGCAAAATTTGTACAAAGCAGTTTACTCTACACGGTAATGTCTGTACACAGCAGGATCGCGTACACACAGCAATGTTTGTACAAAGCAGGATCCCCCACACAGCAATGTTTGTACACAGCATGATCCCACACACAGCAATGTTTGTACACAGCAGGTTCCCCCACACAGCAATGTTTGTACACAGCAGGATGCCACACAGAGCAATGTTTGTACACAGCAAGTTCCCATACGCAGCAATGTTTGTACACTGCAGGATCCAATGCACAGCAATGTTTGTACACAGCAGGCGAAAACACCGAGCAATGTTTGTACACAATAGGGTCCCACACAAAGTACTGTTTGTACACAGCAGCATCCCATAAGCAGCAATGTTTGCACACAGTAGTATCCCGTACCCAGCAATGCTTGTACACAGCAAGATCCCACACACAGCAATGATTGTACACAGCAAGATCCCACAAACTGCAATGTTTGTACACAGCAAGATCCCACACACAGCAATGTTTGTACACAGCAGGATCCCACACACTGCAATGTTTGCACACAGCAGGAACACACACACAGCAATGTTGGTACACAGCAAGATCCCACACACAGCAATGTTTGTACACAGCAAGATCCCACATGCAGCAATGGTTGTACACAGCAGGATCCCACACACAGCAATGTTTGTACACAGCAAGATCCCACATGCAGCAATGTCTGTACACAGCAGGATCCCAAACACTGCAAAGTTTGTACACAGCAGGATCCCACACACAGCAACGTTTTTACACAGCAAGATCCCACAAACAGCAATGTTTGTACACAGCAGGATACTGTACACACAGCAATATTTGTACACAGCAGCATTCCACACACTGCAATGTTTGTACACAGCAGGATCCCACACACAGCAATATTTGTACACAGCAGGATCACGTATACACAGCAATGCTTGCAAACAGCAGGATCTCACACACAGCAATGTTTGTACACAGCAGGATACCGTACACAGCAATGTTTGTACACAGCAGGATCCCGTACACACAGCAATGTTTGTAAACAGCAGGATCCCGTACACACAGCAATGTTTGTACACAGCAGAATCCCACACACACCAATGTTTATACACAGCAGGAACCCACGCACAGCAATGTTTGTACTAAGACGGATGACACACACAGCAATGTTTGTACACAGCAGGCTCCCGTACACAGCAATCCTTGTACACAGCAGGATCCTGTACACGGCAATGTTTGTACACAGCAGGTTCCCCCACACAGCAATGTTTGTACACAGCAGGATCCCACACACAGCAATGTTTGTACAAGAGCAGGACCCCGCTCACAGTAATGTTTGTACACAGCAGGATCCCATACACAGCAATGTTTGTACACAGCAGGATCCAATACGCAGCAATGTTTGTACACAACATGTGCCCGCACACAGCAATGTTTGTAACCAGGAGGATCTCAGACAAAGCAATGTTTGTACACAGCAGGATGCCACAGAGAACAATGTTTATACGCAGCAAGTTCCCATACCGAGCAATGTTTGTACACAGCAAGATCCCATACGCAACAATGTTTGTACACAGCAGGATCCAATGCAAAACTATGTTTGTACACAGCAGATCCCAAACACAGCAATGTTTGTACACAGTAAGATCTCACACACAGCAATGTTTGCATACAGCAGGAACCCACAACCAGCAATGTTTGTACACAGCAAGATCCCACACAAAGCAATGTTTGTACACAGCAGGATCTCATTCTCGGTAATGTTTGTACACAGTAGGATCCCACACACTGCAATGTTTGTACACAGCAAGATCCCACACATAGCAATGTTTGTACAGAGCAGGATCCCACATGCGGCAATGTTTGTACACACCAGGATCCCACACACAGCAATGTTTGCACACAGCAGGTTCCCAAGCACTGCAATGTTTGTACACAGCAGGATCCCGTACAGAGCAATGTTTGTACACAGCAGGATCCCACACACAGCAATGTTTGTACACAGCAAGATCCCACACACAGCAATATTCGTACAAAGCAGGATCCCACACACAGCAATGTTTGCACACAGCAGGATCCCACAAACAGCAATGTTTGTACACAGCAGGATCCCACAGACAGCAATATTTTACACTGCAGGATCCCACACATAGTATTGTTCGTACACAACAGGATCTCGTAGGCAGCAATGTTTGTGCACAGCAGTATCCCGTACCCAGCAATGTTTATACACAGCACGTTCCCACACACAGCAATAATTGTACACAGCAAGATCCCAAACACAGCAATGCTTGTACACAGCAGGATCCCACACACTGCAATGTTTGCACACAGCAGGAACACACACAGCAATGTTGTTACACAGCAAGATCCCACACACAGTAATGTTTGTACACAGCAGGATCCCACACACAGCAATGTTTGCACACAGCAGGATCCCATGCTCGGCAATGTTCGTACACAGTAGGATCCCACACACTGCAATGTTTGTACACAGCAAGTCCCCACACACAGCAATGTTTGCACACAGCAGGATCCCATGCTCGGCAATGTTTGTACACAGTAGGATCCCACACCTGCAATGTTTGTACAAAGCAAGATCCCACACATAGCAATGTTTGTATAGAGCAGGAAAAAACATACAACAATGTTTTTACACAGCAGGATAGCACACACAGCAAAGTTCGTACACAGCAGGATCCCGTACTCAGCAATGTTTGTCTGCAGCAGGGACGCACACATAGCAATGTTTGTACACAGCATAATCCCACAAACTGAAATGTTTGTACACAGCAGGATCCCAAGCACTGCGATGTTTGTACACAGCAGGATCCCTCACACAGCAATATTTGTACAAAGCAGGTTCCCACACACAGCAATATTTGCACACAGCAGGATCCCACAAACAGCCATGTTTGTACACAGCAGGATCCCACAGACTGCAATATTGTACACAGGATTCTAGACATAGTAATGTCTGTACACAGCAGGACCCCGTAGACTGCAATGTTTGTACACAGCAGGATCACTTACATAGCAATGTTTGTACACAGCAGGATCCCACATGCAGCAATGTTTGTACACAGCAGGATCCCACACACAGCAATGTTTGTTCATGCCAGAATCCCAAGCACTGCAATGTTTGTACACAGCAGGATCCCACAAGCAGCAATGTTTGTACACAGCAGGATCCCGTACAAACAGCAATGCTTGTACACAGTTGGACCCTGTACAGAGCAATGTTTGTACACATCAGGATCCCATACACAGCAATGTTTGTACACAGCAGGATACCGTACACACAGTAATATTTGTACACAGCAGGATTCCACCCACTGCAATGTTTGTACACAGCAGGATCCCACACACAACAATGTTTGTAGAAGGAAGGATGACACACTCAACAATGTTTAATACACAACAGGATCCCGTACACGGCAATGTTTGCACACAGCAGGCTCCCTTACACAGCAGGATCCCATACACAGCAATGTTTGTACACAACATGATCCCGCACACAGCAATGGTTGTACACAGGAGGATCTCACACACAACAATGCTTTTAACCAAGAGGATCCCACACAAAGCAATGTCTGTACACCGCAGGAAGCCACACAGAGCAATGTTTGTGCACAGCAAGATCCCATACGCAGCAATGTTTGTACACAGCAGGATCCCATGCACAACTATGGTTGTACACAGCAGGATTCCACACACAGCAATGTTTGCACAAGCAAGATCTCACACACAGCAATGTTTGTACACAGCAAGATCCCACAGACAACAATGTTTGTACACAGCGGGATCCCATGCTCGGCAATGTTTGTACTCAGCAAGATCCCACACAAAGCATTGTTTGTACAGAGCAGGCGAAAACACCGAGCAATGTTTGTACACAGCAGGATCCCGTACACTGCAATGTTTGTACACAGCAGGATGCCACACACAGCAATGAATGTATACAGCAAGATCCCACACGCAGCAATGTTTGTACACAGCAAGATCTCACACACAGTAATGTTTGTACACATCAGGATCCCACACACAGTAATGTTTGTACACAGCGAGATCCCACACGCAGCAATGTTTGTACACAGCAAGATCTCACACACAGTAATGTTTGTACACATCAGGATCCCACACGCAGCAATGTTTGTACACAGCAAGATCTCACACACAGTAATGTTTGTATACATCAGGATCCCACACGCAGCAATGTTTGTACACTCCTGGATCCCAAGCACTGCAATGTTTGAACACCGGAGGATCACCCACACAACAATATTTTTACACAGATGGATCCCGTACACAGAACAACGTTTGTACACAGCAGGATCCCGTACACAGAACAATGTTTGTACACAGCAGGATCTCAAACACAGCCATGTTGTATACAGCAGGATCCCACACACAGCAATTTTCGTACACAGCAAGATCCCACACACAGCAATGTTTGTACACAGCTAAATCCCACACGCAGCAATGTTTGTACACAGCAAGATCCCACCACAGCAATGTTTGTACACAGCATAATCCCACACACAGCAATGTTTGTACACAGCAGGATCCCACAGACAGCAATATTTTACAGAGCAGGATCCCACACATAGTATTATTTGTAAACAGTAGGATCCCGTAGGCAGCAATGTTTGCACACAGCAGTATCCCTACGCAGCAATGTTTGTACACAGCAAGATCCCACACACAGCAATGTTTGTACACAGTAGGATCCCACACACTGCAATGTTTGTACACAGCAGGATCCCACACACAGCAATGTTTGTACACAGCAGGATCCCACACTCAGCAATATTCGTACAAAGCAGGATCCCACACACAGCAATGTTTGTACACAGCAGGATCCCACAGAAAGCAATATTTTACACAGCCGGATCCCACACATAGTATTGTTTGTACACAGCAAGATCCCACAAACTGCAATGTTTGCACACAGCAGGAACCCACACACAGCAATGCTGGTACACAGCAGGATCCCACTCACTGCAATGTTTGTACACAACAAGATACCACACTTAGCAATGTTTGCACCCAGCAGGAACACACACACAGCAATGTTTGTACACAGCAAGTCCCCACACGCAGCAATGTTTGCACACAGCAGGATCCCACACATAGCAATGTTTGTACAGATCAGGAAAAAACACACAGCAATGTTTGTACACAGCCGGATCCCTAACACAGCAATGCTTATACAAAGCAGGTACACACACAGGAATGTTTGTACACAGCAAGATCCCACATGCAGCAATGGTTGTACACAGCAGGATCCCACACACAGCAATGTTTGTACACACAGCATCCCACTCACAGCAATGTTTGTACAGAGCAGGATCCCGTACACACAGCCATGTTTGTACACACCAGGATCCCAAGCACTGCAATGTTTGTACACAGCAGGATCCCATACGCAGCAATGTTTTTACACAGCAGGATAGCACACACAGCAAAATTCGTACACAGCAGGTTCCCGTACTCAGCAATGTTTGTCTGCAGCAGGGACGCACACACAGCAATGTTTGTACACAGGAAAATCCCTAACAGAGTAATGTTTATACACAGCAGGATCCCAAGCAGAGCAATGAATGTAAACTGTAAGATCCTACACGCAGCAATGTTTTTAACCAGGAGGATCCCACACACAGCAATGTTTGTACACAGCAGGATGTCACACAGAGCAATGTTTATACGCAGCAGGATCTCACACCGAGCAATGTTTGTACACAGCAAGATCCCACATGCAGCAATGTTTGTGCACAGCAGGATCTCACACACAGCAATATTTGTACGCAGGAAAATCCCACACACAGCAATGTTTGTATACAGCAGGATGTCAGACAGAGCAATGTTTATACACAGCAGGATCCCACACAGAGCAATGAATGTAAATAGCAAGAGCCCACATGCAGCAATGTTTGTACACAGCAGGATCCTACACACAGCAATGTTTGTACAAAGCAGGTTCCCACACACAGCAATATTTGCACACAGCAGGACCCCCACAAACAGCCATGTCTGTACACAGCAGGATTCCAAAGACTGCAATATTGTACACAGCAGGATCCTACACATATAATGTTTGTACACAGCAGGACCCCGTAGACTGCAATGTTTGTACACAGCAGGATCCCGTACCCCGCAACGTTTGGACACAGCAGGATCACTGACACAGCAATGTTTGTACACAGCAGGATCACAAATGCTGCAATGTTTGTACACAGCAGGATCACAAATGCTGCAATGTTTGTACACAGCAGGATCACAAATGCTGCAATGTTTGTACACAGCAGGATCACAAATGCTGCAATGTTTGTACACAGCAGGATCACAAACGCTGCAATGTTTGTACACAGCAGGATCCCACACACAGCAATGTTTGTACACAGCAGGATCACAAATGCTGCAATGGTTGTACACAGCAGGATCCTACACATAGCAATATTCGTACAAAGCAGGATCCGACACACAGCAATGTTTGCACACAGCAGGATCCCACAAACAGCAATGTTTGTACACAGCAGTATCCTGTAAACACAGCAATGTTTGTACACAGCAAGATCTCACACACAGTAATGTTTGTATACATCAGGATCCCACACGCAGCAATGTTTGTACACAGCAAGATCTCACACAGAGTAATGTTTGTACACATCAGGATCCCACACGCAGCAATGTTTGTACACTCCTGGATCCCAAGCACTGCAATGTTTGAACACCGCAGGATCACCCACACAACAATATTTTTACACAGATGGATCCCGTACACAGAACAACGTTTGTACACAGCAGGATCCCGTACACAGAACAATGTTTGTACACAGCAGGATCTCAAACACAGCCATGTTGTATACAGCAGGATCCCACACACAGCAATTTTCGTACACAGCAAGATCCCACACACAGCAATGTTTGTACACAGCTAAATCCCACACGCAGCAATGTCTGTACACAGCAAGATCCCACCACAGCAATGTTTGTACACAGCATAATCCCACACACAGCAATGTTTGTACACAGCAGGATCCCACAGACAGCAATATTTTACAGAGCAGGATCCCACACATAGTATTATTTGTAAACAGTAGGATCCCGTAGGCAGCAATGTTTGCACACAGCAGTATCCCTACGCAGCAATGTTTGTACACAGCAAGATCCCACACACAGCAATGTTTGTACACAGTAGGATCCCACACACTGCAATGTTTGTACACAGCAGGATCCCACACACAGCAATGTTTGTACACAGCAGGATCCCACACTCAGCAATATTCGTACAAAGCAGGATCCCACACACAGCAATGTTTGTACACAGCAGGATCCCACAGAAAGCAATATTTTACACAGCCGGATCCCACACATAGTATTGTTTGTACACAGCAAGATCCCACAAACTGCAATGTTTGCACACAGCAGGAACCCACACACAGCAATGCTGGTACACAGCAGGATCCCACTCACTGCAATGTTTGTACACAACAAGATACCACACTTAGCAATGTTTGCACCCAGCAGGAACACACACACAGCAATGTTTGTACACAGCAAGTCCCCACACGCAGCAATGTTTGTACACAGCAGGATCCCACACATAGCAATGTTTGTACAGATCAGGAAAAAACACACAGCAATGTTTGTACACAGCCGGATCCCTAACACAGCAATGCTTATACAAAGCAGGTACACACACAGGAATGTTTGTACACAGCAAGATCCCACATGCAGCAATGGTTGTACACAGCAGGATCCCACACACAGCAATGTTTGTACACACAGCATCCCACTCACAGCAATGTTTGTACAGAGCAGGATCCCGTACACACAGCCATGTTTGTACACACCAGGATCCCAAGCACTGCAATGTTTGTACACAGCAGGATCCCATACGCAGCAATGTTTTTACACAGCAGGATAGCACACACAGCAAAATTCGTACACAGCAGGTTCCCGTACTCAGCAATGTTTGTCTGCAGCAGGGACGCACACACAGCAATGTTTGTACACAGGAAAATCCCTAACAGAGTAATGTTTATACACAGCAGGATCCCAAGCAGATCAATGAATGTAAACCGTAAGATCCTACACGCAGCAATGTTTTTAACCAGGAGGATCCCACACACAGCAATGTTTGTACACAGCAGGATGTCACACAGAGCAATGTTTATACGCAGCAGGATCTCACACCGAGCAATGTTTGTACACAGCAAGATCCCACATGCAGCAATGTTTGTGCACAGCAGGATCTCACACACAGCAATATTTGTACGCAGGAAAATCCCACACACAGCAATGTTTGTATACAGCAGGATGTCAGACAGAGCAATGTTTATACACAGCAGGATCCCACACAGAGCAATGAATGTAAATAGCAAGAGCCCACATGCAGCAATGTTTGTACACAGCAAGATCCCGCACACAGCAATGTTTGTACACAGCAGGATCCTACACACAGCAATGTTTGTACAAAGCAGGTTCCCACACACAGCAATATTTGCACACAGCAGGACCCCCACAAACAGCCATGTCTGTACACAGCAGGATTCCAAAGACTGCAATATTGTACACAGAAGGATCCTACACATATAATGTTTGTACACAGCAGGACCCCGTAGACTGCAATGTTTGTACACAGCAGGATCCCGTACCCCGCAACGTTTGGACACAGCAGGATCACTGACACAGCAATGTTTGTACACAGCAGGATCACAAATGCTGCAATGTTTGTACACAGCAGGATCACAAATGCTGCAATGTTTGTACACAGCAGGATCACAAATGCTGCAATGTTTGTACACAGCAGGATCACAAATGCTGCAATGTTTGTACACAGCAGGATCACAAACGCTGCAATGTTTGTACACAGCAGGATCCCACACACAGCAATGTTTGTACACAGCAGGATCACAAATGCTGCAATGGTTGTACACAGCAGGATCCTACACATAGCAATATTCGTACAAAGCAGGATCCGACACACAGCAATGTTTGCACACAGCAGGATCCCACAAACAGCAATGTTTGTACACAGCAGTATCCTGTAAACACAGCAATGTTTGTACACAGCAAGAATTCAAACACAGCAATGTTTGTACACAGCATGATCCCATAGAGAGCAATGTTTGTGTACATCAGGATCCCACACACAGCAATGTTTGTACACAGGAGCATCCCACACACAGCAATGTTTGTACACAGCAGGATTACATAAACAACAATGTTTGTACACAGCAGGATCCCACACAGCAATGGTTGTACACAGCAAGATCCCACACACAACAATGTTTGTACACAGCAGGTTCTGAAACACAGCAATATTTGTACACAGCAGGATCCTGCACACAGTAATGTTTGTACACAGCAAGATCCCACACACAGCAATGTTTGTGCACAGCAGGATCCTGAACACAGTAATGTTTGTACACAGCAAGATCCCACACACAGCAATGTTTGTACACAGCAGGATGTCACACAGAGCAATGTTTATACGCAGCAGGATCCCACACCGAGCGATGTTTGTACACAGCAAGATCCCACACGCAGCAATGTTTGTACACAGCAAGATCCCACACACAGCAATGTTTGTGCACAGCAGGATCTCACACACAGCAATATTTGTACGCAGGAAAATCCCACACACAGCAATGTTTGTACACAGCAGGATGCCAGACACAACAATGTTTATACACAGCAGGATCCCAAACAGAGCAATGAACGTAAACAGCAAGATCCCACACGCAGCAATGTTTGTACACAGCAAGATCCCGCACACAGCAATGTTTGTGCACAGTAGGATCTCACACACAACAATGTTAGTACACAGCAGGATCACACACACAGCAATGTTTGTACAAAACTGGATACCAAACACAGCAATGTTTGTACACAGCAGGATCCTACACACAGCAATGTTTGTACACAGCAGGATCCTACACACAGCAATGTTTGTAGACAGCAGAATCCTGTACACACAGCAATGTTTGAACACAGCAAGAATTCAAACACAGCAATGTTTGTACACAGCAGGATCCCACACACAGCCATGTTTGTACACAGCAGGATCCTGTACACACAGCAATGTTTGAACACAGCAAGAATTCAAACACAGCAATGTTTGTACACAGCAGGATCCCACACACAGCAATGTTTGTACAAGAGCAGGATCCCACACACAGCAATGTTTTTACAGAGCAGGATCCCACACACAGCAATGTTCGTACACAGCAGGATCCTGTACTCAGCAATGTTTGTACACATAAGGGACGCATGAAGAGCAATGTTTGTAAACAGCATGATCCCACACACAGAAATGTTTGTACTCAGCATGATCCCATAGAGAACAATGTTTGTGCACAGCAGGATCCCACACACAGCAATGTTTTCACACAGCAGGATCCCACACACACCAATGTTTGTACACAGGAGCATCCCACACACAGCAATGAATGTAAATAGCAAGAGCCCACATGCAGCAATGATTGTACACAGCAAGATCCCGCACACAGCAATGTTTGTACACAGCAGGATCCTACACACAGCAATGTTTGTACACAGCAGGATTCCAAAGACTGCAATATTATACACAGCAGGATCCTACACATATAATGTTTGTACACAGCAGGACCCCGTTGACTGCAATGTTTGTACACAGCAGTATCCCGTACCCAGCAACGTTTGGACACAGCAGGATCACCGACACAGCAATGTTTGTACACAGCAGGATCACAAATGCTGCAATGTTTGTACACAGCAGGATCACAAATGCTGCAATGTTTGTACACAGCAGGATCACAAATGCTGCAATGTTTGTACACAGCAGGATCCCACACACAGCAATATTTGTACACAGCAGGATCACACATGCTGCAATGGTTGTACACAGCAGGATCCTACACATAGCAATATTCGTACAAAGCAGGATCCGACACACAGCAATGTTTGCACACAGCAGGATCCCACAAACAGCAATGTTTGTACACAGCAGGATCCTGTAAACACAGCAATGTTTGTACACAGCAAGAATTCAAACACAGCAATGTTTGTACACAGCATGATCCCATAGAGAGCAATGTTTGTGCACATCAGGATCCCACACACAGCAATGTTTGTACACAGGAGCATCCCACACACAGCAATGTTTGTACACAGCAGGATCCCACACACAGCAATGTTTGTACAAGAGCTGGATCCCACACACTGCAATGTTTGTTCACAGCAGGATCCCACGCACAGCAATTTTTATACACAGCAGGATCCTGTACACAGTAATGTTTGTATGCAGCACGATCCCACACCGAGCAATGTTTGTACACAGCAGGATCCCACACCGAGCAATGTTTGTACACAGCAAGATCTCACACACAGCAATGTTTTTGCACAGTAGGATCGCACACACAGGAATGTTTGTGCACTGCAGGATCCCACACACAGCAATGTTTGTACACAGCAAGATCCCACACACAGCAATGTTTGTACACAGCAGGATCGCACACACAGCAATGTTTGAACACAGCAAGAATTCAAACACAGCAATGTTTGTACACAGCAGGATCCCACACACAGCAATGTTCGTACACAGCAGGATCCCGTACTCAGCAATGTTTGTACACATAAGGGATGCATGAAGAGCAATGTTTGTAAACAGCATGATCCCACACACAGAAATGTTTGTACACAGCATGATCCCATAGAGAACAATGTTTGTGCACAGCAGGATCCCACACACAGCAATGTTTTCACACAGCAGGATCCCACACACACCAATGTTTGTACACAGGAGCATCCCACACACAGCAATGTTTATACACAGCAGGATCCCACACAAAGCAATGTACGTATACAGGAAGATCCCACACACAGCAATGTTTGTGCACAGCAGGATCTCACACACAGCGATGTTAGTACACAGCAGGATTCCACACACAGAAATGTTTGTACACATCAGGATCCTAAGCACTGCAATGTTTGTACACATCAGGATCCCAAGCACAGCAACGTTTGTACACAGCTGGATACCGTACACACAGCAATGTTTGTACATAGCAGGATCCCACACACAGCAATGTTTATGCACAGCAGGATCTGAAACACAGCAATGTTTGTACACAGGATGTTCCCAAACACAGCAATGTTTGTACAGAGCAGGATTCCACACGCAGCAATTTTTGTACACAGCAAGATCACACACACAGCAAAGTTTGTGCACAGCAGGATCCCATACACAGCAAGGTTTGTACACAGCAGGATCAGACACACAGCAATGTTTGTACACAGCAGGATCCTAAGCACTGCAATATTTGTACACAGCAGGATCCTAAGCACTGCAATGTTTGTACACAGCAGGATCCCATACACAGCAAGGTTTGTACACAGCAGGATCAGACACACAGCAATGTTTGTACACAGCTGGATCCTAAGCACTGCAATATTTGTACACAGCAGGATCCTAAGCACTGCAATGTTTGTACACAGCAAGATCCCCCACACAGCAACGTTTGTAAACAGAAGGATCCCACACACAGTAATGTTTGTACACAGCAGGATCCCACACACTGCAATGTTTGTACACAGCAGGATGCCACAAACAGCATTGTTTATACACAGCAGGATCCCATACACACAGCAATGTTTGTAAACAGAAGGATCCCACACACAGCAATGTTTCTACACAGCAGGATCCCATACACAGCAGTGTTTGCACACAGTAGGATCCCACACACAGCAATGTTTGTACACAGCTGGATTCCATACACTGCAATGTATGTTCACAGCAGGATGCCACACACAGCATTGTTTATACACAGCAGGATCCCATACACAGCATTGTTTGAAAACAGAAGCATCCCACACACAGCAATGTTTGTACACAGCAGGATCCCATACACAGCAATGTTTGCACACAGTAGGATCCCACACACTGCAATGTTTGTACAAAGCAAGATCCCACGCATAGCAATGTTTGTACAGTGCAGGAAAAAACACACAGCAATGTTTGTACACAGCAGGATCCCTTATACAGCAATGCTTATACAAAGCAGGTACACACACAGCAATGGTTGTACACAGCAAGATCCCACATGCAGCAATATTTGTACACAGCAGGATCCCAAGCACTGCAATGTTTGTGCACAGCAGAATCCCACATACAACAATGTTTGTGCACAGCAGGAACCCACATACAGCAATGTTTGTACAGAGCAGGATCCCAAGCAATGCAATGTTTGTATACAGCATAATCCTACACACAGCAATGTTTGTACACAGCAGGATCCCTTATACAGCAATGCTTATACAAAGCAGGTACACACACTGCAATGGTTGTACACAGCAAGATCCCACATGCAGCAATATTTGTACACAGCAGGATCCCAAGCACTGCAATGTTTGTGCACAGCAGAATCCCACATACAACAATGTTTGTGCACAGCAGGAACCCACATACAGCAATGTTTGTAAAGAGCAGGATCCCAAGCACTGCAATGTTTGTATACAGCATAATCCTACACACAGCAATGTTTGTACACAGCAGGATCCCATACGGATCAATATTTGTACACAGCAGGATCCCACATACAGCAATGTTTGTACGCAGGAAAATCCCACACACAGCAATATTTGTACATGGGAAAATCCCACACACAGCAATGTTTGTACACAGCAGGATCCTGCGCACAGCAATATTTGTACACAGCTGGATTCGATACACTGCAATGTTTGTTCACAGCAGGATCCCATACACACAGCAATGTTTGTAAACAGAAGGATCCCACACACAGCAATGTTTCTACACAGCAGGATCCCATACACAGCAATGTTTACACACAGTAGGATCCCACACACAGCAATGTTTGTACAAAGCAAGATCCCACGCATCGCAATGTTTGTACAGTGCAGGAGAAAACACACAGCAATGTACGTACACAGCAGGATCCCTTACACAGCAATGCTTATACAAAGCAGGTACACACACAGCAATGGTTGTACACAGCAAGATCCCACATGCAGCAATATTTGTACACAGCAGGATCCCACACAGTGCAATGTTTGTACACAGCAGGATCCCAAGCACTGCAATGTTTGTGCACAGCAGGATCCCACATACAGCAATGTTTGTACAGAGCAGGATCCCAAGCACTGCAATGTTTGTACACAGCGTAATCCTACACACAGCAATGTTTGTACACAGCAGGATCCCAAGCACTGCAATGTTTGTGCACAGCAGGATCCCACATACAGCAATGTTTGTATAAAGCAGGATCCCAAGCACTGCAATGTTTGTACACAGCATAATCCTACACACAGCAATGTTTGTACACAGCAGGATCCCATACGGATCAATATTTGTACACAGCAGGATCCCACATACAGCAATGTTTGTACGCAGGAAAATCCCACACACAGCAATGTCTGTACGCGGGAAAATCCCACACACAGCAATGTTTGTACACAGCAGAATGCCAGACACAACAATGTTTATACACAGCAGGATCCCACAAAGAGCAATGAATGTAAACAGCAAGATCCCAAAAGCAGCAATGTTTGTACACAGCAAGATCACACACACAGCAATGATTGTACGCAGCAGTATCCCACACACGGCAATATATGTACACAGAAAGATCCCACACACAGCAATGTTTGTACACAGCAGGATCCCACACACAGCAAAGTTTGTGCACAGTAGGATCCCACACACTGCAATGTTTGTTCACAGCAGGATCCCACGCACAGCAATTTTTATACACAGCAGGATCCTGTACACAGTAATGTTTATATGCAGCAGGATCCCACACCGAGCAATGTTTGTACACAGCAGGATCCCACACCGAGCAATGTTTGTACACAGCAAGATCCCACACACAGCAATGTTTGTGCACAGCAGGATCGCACACACAGGAATGTTTGTGCACAGCAGGATCCCACATGCAGCAATGTTTGTACACAGCAAGATCCCAAGCACTGCAATGTTTGTCTACAGCAGGATCCCTAAACAGCAATGTTTGTACACAGCAGGATCCCACGCACAGCAATATTTGTACACAGCTGGATTCCATACACTGCAATGTTTGTTCACAGCAGGATGCCACACACAGCAATGTTTCCACACAGCAGGATCCCATACACAGCAATATTTGTAAACAGAAGGATCCCACACACAGCAATGTTTCTACACAGCAGGATCCCATACACAGCAATGTTTGCACACAGTAGGATCCCACACACAGCAATGTTTGTACACAGCTGGATTCCATACACTGCAATGTATGTTCACAGCAGGATGCCACACACAGCATTGTTTATACACAGCAGGATCCCGTACACAGCAATGTTTGTAAACAGAAGGATCCCACACACAGCAATGTTTATACACAGCAGGATCCCATACACAGCAATGTTTGTACACAACATGATCCTGCACACATCATTGTTTGTACACAGCAAGATCCCACATACAGCAATGTTTGCATACAGCAGAATCCCATGCTCGGCAATGTTTGTGCACAGTAGGATCCCACACGCTGCAATGTTTGTACGCAGCAGGATCCCACGCACAGCAATTTTTGTACACAGCAGGATCCTGTACACAGTAATGTTTATATGCAGCAGGAACCCACACCGAGCAATGTTTGTACACAGCACGATCCCACACCGAGCAATGTTTGTACACAGCAAGATCCCACACACAGCAATGTTTGTGCACAGCAGGATCGCACACACAGGAATGTTTGTGCACAGCAGGATCCCACATGCAGCAATGTTTGTACGCAGCAAGATCCCAAGCACTGCAATGTTTGTCTACAGCAGGATCCCTACACAGCAATGTTTGTACACAGCAGGATCCCACGCACAGCAATATTTGTACACAGCTGGATTCCATACACTGCAATGTTTGTTCACAGCAGGATGCCACACACAGCATTGTTTATACACAGCAGGATCCCATACACACAGCAATGTTTATAAACAGAAGGATCCCACACACAGCATTGTTTCTGCACAGCAGGATCCCATACACAGCAATGTTTGCACACAGTAGGATCCCACACACAGCAATGTTTGTACGCAGGAAAATCCCACACACAGCAATGTTTGTACGCGGGAAAATCCCACACACAGCAATGTTTGTACACAGCAGGATCCCAAGCACTGCAATATTTGTATACAGCTGGATTCGATACACTGCAATGTTTGTTCACAGCAGGATGCCACACACAGCATTGTTTATACACAGCAGGATCCCATACACACAGCAATGTTTGTAAACAGAAGGATCCCACACACAGCAATGTTTCTACACGGCAGGATCCCATACACAGCAATGTTTACACACAGTAGGATCCCACACACAGCAATGTTTGTACAAAGCAAGATCCCACGCATCGCAATGTTTGTACAGTGCAGGAAAAAACACACAGCAATATTTGTACACAGCAGGATCCCTTACACAGCAATGCTTATACAAAGCAGGTACACACACAGTAATGGTTGTACACAGCAAGATCCCACATGCAGCAATGTTTGTACACAGCAGGATCCCACACAGTGCAATGTTTGTACAGAGCAGGATCCCAAGCACTGCAATGTTTGTGCACAGCAGGATCCCACATACAGCAATGTATGTACAGAGCAGGATCCCAAGCACTGCAATGTTTGTACACAGCATAATCCTACACACAGCAATGCTTGTACACAGCAGGATCCCATACGGATCAATATTTGTACACAGCAGGATCCCACATACAGCAATGTTTGTACGCAGGAAAATCCCACACACAGCAATGTCTGTACGCGGGAAAATCCCACACACAGCAACGTTTGTACACAGCAGAATGCCAGACACAACAATGTTTATACACAGCAGGATCCCACAAAGAGCAATGAATGTAAACAGCAAGATCCCAAAAGCAGCAATGTTTGTACACAGCAAGATCCCACACACAGCAATGATTGTACGCAGCAGTATCCCACACACGGCAATATATGTACACAGAAAGATCCCACACACAGCAATGTTTGTACACAGCAGGATCCCACACACGGCAATATATGTACACAGAAAGATCCCACACACAGCAATGTTTGTACACAGCAGGATCCCACACACAGCAAAGTTTGTGCACAGTAGGATCCCACACACTGCAATGTTTGTTCACAGCAGGATCCCACGCACAGCAATTTTTATACACAGCAGGATCCTGTACACAGTAATGTTTGTATGCAGCACGATCCCACACCGAGCAATGTTTGTACACAGCAGGATCCCACACCGAGCAATGTTTGTACACAGCAAGATCTCACACACAGCAATGTTTTTGCACAGTAGGATCGCACACACAGGAATGTTTGTGCACCGCAGGATCCCACACACAGCAATGTTTGTACACAGCAAGATCCCACACACAGCAATGTTTGTACACAGCAGGATCGCACACACAGCAATGTTTGTACACAGCAGGATCCCACATGCAGCAATGTTTGTCTACAGCAGGATCCCTACACAGCAATGTTTGTACACAGCAGGATCCCACGCATAGCAATATTTGTACACAGCAGGATGCCACACACAGCATTGTTTATACACAGCAGGATCCAATACACACAGCAATGTTTGTAAACAGAAGGATCCCACACACAGCAATGTTTCTACACAGCACGATCCCATACACAGCAATGTTTGCACACAGTCGGATCCCACACACTGCAATGTTTGTACAAAGCAAGATCCCACGCATAGCAATGTTTGTACAGTGCAGGAAAAAACACACAGCCATGTTTGTACCCAGCAGGATCCCAAGCACTGCAATGTTTGTATACAGCATAATCCTACACACAGCAATGTTTGTACACAGCAGGATCCCATACACACAGCATTGTTTATACACAGCAGGATCCCATACACACAGCAATGTTTGTAAACAGAAGGAACCCACACACAGCATTGTTTCTGCACAGCAGGATCCCATACACAGCAACGTTTGCACACAGTAGGATCCCACATACAGCAATGTTTGTACGCAGGAAAATCCCACACACAGCAATGTTTGTACGCGGGAAAATCCCACACACAGCAATGTTTGTACACAGCAGGATCCCAAGCACTGCAATATTTGTACACAGCTGGATTCGATACACTGCAATGTTTGTTCACAGCAGGATGCCACACACAGCATTGTTTATACACAGCAGGATCCCATACACACAGCAATGTTTGTAAACAGAAGGATCCCACACACAGCAATGTTTCTACACAGCAGGATCCCATACACAGCAATGTTTACACACAGTAGGATCCCACACACAGCAATGTTTGTACAAAGCAAGATCCCACGCATTGCAATGTTTGTACAGTGCAGGAAAAAACACACAGCAATATTTGTACACAGCAGGATCCCTTACACAGCAATGCTTATACAAAGCAGGTACACACACAGTAATGGTTGTACACAGCAAGATCCCACATGCAGCAATGTTTGTACACAGCAGGATCCCACACAGTGCAATGTTTGTACACAGCAGGATCCCAAGCACTGCAATGTTTGTGCACAGCAGGATCCCACATACAGCAATGTTTGTATAGAGCAGGATCCCAAGCACTGCAATGTTTGTACACAGCATAATCCTACACACAGCAATGCTTGTACACAGCAGGATCCCATACGGATCAATATTTGTACACAGCAGGATCCCACATACAGCAATGTTTGTACGCAGGAAAATCCCACACACAGCAATGTCTGTACGCGGGAAAATCCCACACACAGCAACGTTTGTACACAGCAGAATGCCAGACACAACAATGTTTATACACAGCAGGATCCCACAAAGAGCAATGAATGTAAACAGCAAGATCCCAAAAGCAGCAATGTTTGTACACAGCAAGATCCCACACACAGCAATGATTGTACGCAGCAGTATCCCACACACGGCAATATATGTACACAGAAAGATCCCACACACAGCAATGTTTGTACACAGCAGGATCCCACACACAGCAATGTTTGTGCACAGTAGGATCCCACACACTGCAATGTTTGTTCACAGCAGGATCCCACGCACAGCAATTTTTATACACAGCAGGATCCTGTACACAGTAATGTTTGTATGCAGCACGATCCCACACCGAGCAATGTTTGTACACAGCAGGATCCCACACCGAGCAATGTTTGTACACTGCAAGATCTCACACACAGCAATGTTTTTGCACAGTAGGATCGCACACACAGGAATGTTTGTGCACCGCAGGATCCCACACACAGCAATGTTTGTACACAGCAAGATCCCACACACAGCAATGTTTGTACACAGCAGGATCGCACACACAGCAATGTTTGTACACAGCAGGATCCCACATGCAGCAATGTTTGTCTGCAGCAGGATCCCTACACAGCAATGTTTGTACACAGCAGGATCCCACGCATAGCAATATTTGTACACAGCAGGATGCCACACACAGCATTGTTTATACACAGCAGGATCCAATACACACAGCAATGTTTGTAAACAGAAGGATCCCACACACAGCAATGTTTCTACACAGCACGATCCCATACACAGCAATGTTTGCACACAGTCGGATCCCACACACTGCAATGTTTGTACAAAGCAAGATCCCACGCATAGCAATGTTTGTACAGTGCAGGAAAAAACACACAGCCATGTTTGTACCCAGCAGGATCCCAAGCACTGCAATGTTTGTATACAGCATAATCCTACACACAGCAATGTTTGTACACAGCAGGATCCCATACACACAGCAATGTTTCTACACAGCAGGATCACATACACAGCAATGTTTGTAAACAGAAGGATCCCACACACAGCAATGTTTGTACACAGCAGGATCCCACACACAGCAATGTTTGTGCACAGTAGGATCCCACACACTGCAATGTTTGTTCACAGCAGGATCCCACGCACAGCAATTTTTATACACAGCAGGATCCTGTACACAGTAATGTTTGTATGCAGCACGATCCCACACCGAGCAATGTTTGTACACAGCAGGATCCCACACCGAGCAATGTTTGTACACAGCAAGATCTCACACACAGCAATGTTTTTGCACAGTAGGATCGCACACACAGGAATGTTTGTGCACCGCAGGATCCCACACACAGCAATGTTTGTACACAGCAAGATCCCACACACAGCAATGTTTGTACACAGCAGGATCGCACACACAGCAATGTTTGTACACAGCAGGATCCCACATGCAGCAATGTTTGTCTACAGCAGGATCCCTACACAGCAATGTTTGTACACAGCAGGATCCCACGCATAGCAATATTTGTACACAGCAGGATGCCACACACATCATTGTTTATACACAGCAGGATCCAATACACACAGCAATGTTTGTAAACAGAAGGATCCCTAAACAGCAATGTTTCTACACAGCAGGATCCCACACACAGCAATGTTTGTACACAGCTGGATTTCATACACTGCAATGTTTGTTCACAGCAGGATGCCACACACAGCATTGTTTATACACAGCAGGATCCCGTACACAGCAATGTTTGTAAACAGAAGGATCCCACACACAGCAATGTTTCTACACAGCAGGATCCCATACACAGCAATGTTTGGACACAGTAGGATCCCACACACTGCAATGTTTGTACAAAGCAAGATCCCACGCATAGCAATGTTTGTACAGTGCAGGAAAAAACACACAGCCATGTTTGTACCCAGCAGGATCCCAAGCACTGCAATGTTTGTGCACAGCAGAATCCCACATACCGCAATGTTTGTACAGAGCAGGATCCCAGGCACTGCAATGTTTGTATACAGCATAATCCTACACACAGCAATGTTTGTACACAGCAGGATCCCATACACACAGCAATGTTTCTACACAGCAGGATCCCATACACAGCAATGTTTGTAAACAGAAGGATCCCACACACAGCAATGTTTCTACACAGCAGGATCCCATACACAGCAATGTTTACACACAGTAGGATCCCACACACAGCAATGTTTGTACAAAGCAAGATCCCACGCATCGCAATGTTTGTACAGTGCAGGAAAAAACACACAGCAATGTTTGTACACAGCAGGATCCCTTACACAGCAATGCTTATACAAAGCAGGTACACACACAGCAATGGTTGTACACAGCAAGATCCCACATGCAGCAATGTTTGTATAGAGCAGGATTCCAAGCACTGCAATGTTTGTACACAGCATAATCCTACACACAGCAATGTTTGTACACAGCAGGACCCCATACGGATCAATATTTGTACACAGCAGGATCCCACATACAGCAATGTTTGTACACAACAGAATGCCAGACACAGCAATGTTTATACACAGCAGGATCCCACAAAGAGCAATGAATGTAAACAGCAAGAGCCCAAAAGCAGCAATGTTTGTACACAGCAAGATCCCACACACAGCAATGATTGTACGCAGCAGTATCCCACACACTGCAATATATGTACACAGAAAGATCCCACACACAGCAATGTTTGTACACAGCAGGATCCCACACACAGCAATGTTTGTGCACAGTAGGATCCCACACACAGCAATGTTTCTGCACAGCAGGATCGCACACACAGGAATGTTTGTGCACAGCAGGATCCCACACACAGCAATGTTTGTACACAGCAAGATCCCACACACAGCAATGTTTGTACACAGCAGGATCCCACATGCAGCAATGTTTGTACACAGCAGGATCCGAAGCACTGCAATGTTTGTCTACAACAGGAAATCCTACACAGCAATGTTTGTACACAGCAGTTTCCTACGCATAGCAATATTTGTACACATCTGGATTCCATACACTGCAATATTTGTACACAGCAGGATGCCACACACAGCATTGTTTATACACAGCAGGATCCCGTACACACAGCAAAGTTTGTGCACAGCAGGATCCCATACACAGCAAGGTTTGTACACAGCAAGATCACACACACTGCAATGTTTGTACACAGCAAGATCCCACATGCAGCAATGTTTGTACACAGCAGGATCCCACACACAGCAATGTTTGTACACAGCAGGATCCCACATACAGCAATGTTTGTACAGAGCAGGATCCCAAGCACTGCAATGTTTGTACACATCACAATCCCACACACAGCAATGTTTGTACGCGGGAAAATCCCACACACAGCAATGTTTGTACACAGCAGAATGCCACACACAGCAAGGTTTTTCAGAGCAGGATCCCGCACACAGCAACGTTCGTACACAGCAGGATCCTGTACTCAGCAATGTTTGTACACATCAGGGACGCACGAAGAGCAATGATTGTACTCAGCATGATCCCACACACAGCAATGTTTGTACACAGCATTATCCCATAGAGAGCAATGTTTGTACACAGCAGGATCCCACCCATAGCAATGTTTTTACAGAGCAGGATCCCACACACAGCAATGTTCGTACACAGCAGGATCCCGTACTCAGCAATGTTTGTACACATAAGGGACGCATGAAGAGCAATGTTTGTAAACAGCATGATCCCACACACAGAAATGTTTGTACACAGCATGATCCCATAGAGAGCAATGTTTGTGCACAGCAGGATCCCACACACACCAATGTTTGTACACAGGAGCATCCCACACAGAGCAATGTTTGTACACAGCAGGATCCCACACACAGCGATGTTAGTACACAGCTGGATCCCGTACACAGCAATGTTTGTACACATCAGGATCCCAAGCACAGCAATGTTTGTACAGAGCAGGATCCCGTACACACAGCCATGTTTGTACACAGGAGGATCTCACACACAGCAATGTTTGTAACCAAGAGGATCCCACACAAAGCAATGTCTGTACACCGCAGGATGCCACACAGAGCAATGTTTGTACACAGCAAGATCCCATACACAGCAATGTTTGTACACAGCAGGATCCCACAAACAGCAATGTTTGTACACAGCAGGATCCTGTACACACAGCAATGTTTGTACACAGCAAGAATTCAAACACAGCAATGTTTGTACACAGCATGATCCCACGCAGAGCAATGTTTCTACACAGCAGGATCCCACACACAGAAATGTTTGTACACTGCATGATCCCGTAGAGAGCAATGTTTGTGCATATCAGGATCCCACACACAGCAATGTTTGTGCACAGCAGGATTCCACACACAGCAATGTTTGTACACAGGAGCATCCCACACACAGCAATGTTTGTACACAGCAGGATCCCACACAGAGCAATGTACGTACACAGCAAGATCCCACACACAGCAATGTTTGTGCACAGCAGGATCCCACACAGAGCAATGTACGTATACAGCAAGATCCCACACACAGCGATGTTAGTACACAGCAGGAACCCACACACAGAAATGTTTGTACAAAACAGGATACAAACACAGCAATGTTGGTTCACAGCAAGAATTCAAACACAGCAATATCGTACAGATCAGGATCCCACACATAGTAATGTTTACACAGCAGGATCCCGTAGTGCGCAATGTATGTGCACAGCAGTATACTGTACCCAGTAATGTTTGTACACAGCAGGATCCCACACACAGCAATGTTTGTACACAGCTGGATCCCGTACACAGCAATATTTGTATACATCAGGATCCCAACCACAGCAATGTTTGTACTCAGCCGGATACCGTACACACAGCAATGTTTATACACAGCAGGATCTGAAACACAGCAATTTTTGTGCACAAAAGGATCCTGTACACACAACAATGTTTGTACACAGCAGGATACCGTACACACAGCAATATTTGTATACATCAGGATTCCAACCACAGCAATGTTTGTACTCAGCAGGATACCGTACACACAGCAATGTTTATACACAGCAGGTTCTGAAACACAGCAATGTTTGTGCACAGAAGGATCCTGTACACACAACAATGTTTGTACACAGCAGGATCCCACACACAGCAATATTTGTACACAGCAGGTTCTGGAACACAGCAATATTTGTACACAGCAGGATCCCACACACAGCAATGTTTGTACACAGCAGGATCCTGAACACAAATGTTTGTACACAGCAAGATCCCACACACAGCAATGTTTGTACACAGCAGGATGTCACACAGAGCAATGTTTATACGCAGCAGGATCCCACACCGAGCAATGTTTGTACACAGCAAGATCCCACACGCAGCAATGTTTGTACAGAGCAAGATCCCACACACAGCAATGTTTGTGCACAGCAGGATCCCACACACAGCAATATTTGTACGCAGGAAAATCCCACACACAGCAATGTTTGTACACAGCAGGATGCCAGACACAACAATGTTTATATACAGCAGGATCCCACACAGAGCAATGAATGTAAACAGCAAGATCCCACACGCAGCAATGTTTGTACAAAACTGGATACCAAACACAGCAATGTTTGTATACAGCAGGATCCTACACACAGCAATGTTTGTACAAAGCAGTTTCCCAAACACAGCAATATTTACACACAACAGGATCCCACAAACAGCCATGTTTGTACACAGCAGGATCCTGTACACACAGCAATGTTTGAACACAGCAAGAATTCAAACACAGCAATGTTTGTACACAGCAGGATCCCACACACAGCAATGTTTGTACACAGCAGGATCCCACACACAGCAATGTTTGTACAAGAGCAGGATCCAACACACAGCAATGTTTTTACAGAGCAGGATCCCACACACAGCAATGTTCGTACACAGCAGGATCCCGTACTCAGCAATGTTTGTACACATAAGGGACGCATGAAGAGCAATGTTTGTAAACAGCATGATCCCACACACAGAAATGTTTGTACACAGCATGATCCCATAGAGAGCAATGTTTGTGCACAGCAGGATCCCACACACAGCAATGTTTTCACACAGCAGGATCCCACACACACCAATGTTTGTACACAGGAGCATCCCACACAGAGCAATGTTTGTACACAGCAGGATCCCACACAAAGCAATGTAAGTATACAGGAAGATCCCACACACAGCAATGTTTGTGCACAGCAGGATCTCACACACAGCGATGTTAGTACACAGCAGGTTCCCACACACAGAAATGTTTGTACACATCAGGATCCTAAGCACTGCAATGTTTGTACACAGCAGGAGCCCACACACAGCAATGTTTGTACACGGCTGGATCCCGTACACAGCAATGTTTGTACACATCAGGATCCCAAGCACAGCAATGTTTGTACACAGCAGGATACCTTACACACAGCAATGTTTGTACACATCAGGATCCCAAGCACAGCAATGTTTGTACACAGCAGGATACCGTACACACAGCAATGTTTATACACAGCAGGATCTGAAACACAGCAATGTTTGTACACAGGATGTTCCCAAACACAGCAATGTTTGTACAGAGCAGGATTCCACACGCAGCAATGTTTGTACACAGCAAGATCACACACACAGCAAAGTTTGTGCACAGCAGGATCCCATACACAGCAAGGTTTGTACACAGCAGGATCAGACACACAGCAATGTTTGTACACAGCTGGATCCTAAGCACTGCAATGTTTGTAGACAGCAGGATCCTGAGCACTGCAATATTTGTACACAGCAGGATCCTAAGCACTGCAATGTTTGTACACAGCAGGATCCCATACACAGCAAGGTTTGTACACAGCAGGATCAGACACACAGCAATGTTTGTACACAGCTGGATCCTAAGCACTGCAATATTTGTACACAGCAGGATCCTAAGCACTGCAATGTTTGTACACAGCAGGATCCCACACACAGCAATGTTTGTACACAGCAGGATCCCACGCACAGCAATGTTTGTACACAGCAGGATCCCACGCACAGCAATTTTTGGACACAGCAGGATCCTGTACACACAGCTATGTTTGTACACAGCAGGATTCCAAGCACTGCAATGTTAGTACACAGCAGGATCCCGTACACAGCTATGTTAGTACACAGCAGGATCCTGTACACACAGCAATGTTTGTACAAAGCAGGATCCCCCACACAGCAATGTTTGCGCACAGCATGAACCCATACAAAGCAATGTTTGTACACAACATGATCCTGCACACAGCAATCATTGTATACAGGAGGATTTCACACACAGAATGTTTGTAACCAGGAGGATCCCACACAAAGCAATGTTTGTACACAGCAGGATCCCACAAACATCAATGTTTATACGCAGCAGGGTCCCACACCGAGCAATGTTTGTACACAGCAGTATCCCATGCTCGGCAATCTTTGTACACGGTAGGATCCCACACACTGCAATGTATATACACAGCAAGATCCCACATATAGCAATGTTTGTACAGAACAGGCTAAAACACCCAGCAATGTTTGTACACAGCAGGATCACACATGCAGGAATGTTTGTACACAACAGGATCGCACACACAGCAATGCTTGTACACAGCAGGATCCCATACACAGCAATGTTTGTACACAGCAGGATCCCGTACACACAGCAATGTTTGTACACAGCAGCGTTCGAAGCACTGCAATGTTAGTACACAGCAAGATCCCGTACACAGCAATGTTTGTACATAGCAGGAAATCCAACACAGAAATGTTAGTACACAGCAGGATCCCGTACACAGCAATGTTTGTACACAGCAGGAAATCCAACACAGCAATATTTGTACACAGCAGCATTCCATACACTGCAATGTTTGTTCACAGCAGGATGACACACTCAGCAATGTTTATACACAGCAGGAACCCACGCACAGCAGTGTTTGTACACAGCAAGATACGACACACAGCAATGTTTGTGCACAGCAGGATCTCACAAACAGCAAAGTTTGTACACAGCAAGATCACAAACACAGCAATGTTTGTACACAGCAGGAACACACACTCAGCAATGTTTGTACACAGCAGGAACACACACACAGCAATGTTTGTACACAGCAAGATCCCACAGACTGCAATGTTTATACACACCAGGATCCCCCACAAAGTAATGTTTGTGCACAGCATGAAACCATACGCTGCAATGTATGTACACAGCAAGATCCCATGCACAACTATGTTTGTACACAGCAAGATCTCACACACAGCAATGTTTGCACGCAGCAGGAACACACACACAGCAATGTTTGTACACAGCAAGATCCCACACACAGCAATGTTTGTATACAGCAGGATCCCAAGCACTGCAATGTTTGTACACAGCAGGATCCTGTACACAGCATTGTTTGTACACAGCAGGATGCTGCACACACAGCAAAGTTTGTACACAGCAGGATCTCCAACACAGCAATGTTTGTACACAGCAGGATCCCACACACAGCAATATTTGTACACAGCAGGATTCCACACGCTGCAATGTTTGTTCACAGCATGATGCCACACACAGCAATGTTTATACACAGCAGGATACCACACACAGAAATGTTTGTACACTGCAAGATCCCACACACAGCAATGTTTGTATACAGCAGGATCCCAAGCACTGCAATGTTTGTACACAGCAGGATCCTGTACACAGCATTGTTTGTACACAGCAGGATGCTGCACACACAGCAAAGTTTGTACACAGCAGGATCTCCAACACAGCAATGTTTGTACACAGCAGGATCCCACATGCGGCAATGTTTGTACACACCAGGATCCCCCACACAGCAATGTTTTTGCACAGCATGAACCCATAGGCTGCAATGTTTGTACACAGCAGGATCCCACACACAGCAATATTTGTACACAGCAGGATTCCTCACGCTGCAATGTTTGTTCACAGCAGGATTCCTCACGCTGCAATGTTTGTTCACAGCAGGATGCCATGCACAGCAATGTTTGTACACAGCAAGATTCCACACAGCAATGTCTTGAACCAGGAGATTCCCACACACAGCAATGTTTGTACACAGCAGAATGCCACACACAGCAAAGTTTGTACACAGCAAGATCACACACACAGCAATATTTGTACACAGCAGGATCACAAATGCAGCAATGTTTGTACACACCAGCATCCCACAAACAGCAATGTTTGTACACAGCAGGATCCCATACACAGCAATGTTTGTACACAGCAGGATCCCGTAAACACAGCTATGTTTGTACACAGCAGGATTCCAAGCACTGCAATGTTAGTACACAGCAGGATCCCGTACACAGCAATGTTAGTACACAGCAGGATCCCGTACACACAGCAATGTTTGTACAAAGCAGGATCCCCCACACAGCAATGTTTGCGCACAGCATGAACCCATACAAAGCAATGTTTGTACACAACATTATCCTGCACACAGCAATCATTGTATACAGGAGGATTTCACACACAGCAATGTTTGTAACCAGGAGGATCCCACACAAAGCAATATTTGTACACAGCAGGATCCCACAAACATCAATGTTTATACACAGCAGGATCCCACACACTGCAATGTTTGTACACAGCAGGATCCCATACACAGCAATGTTTGTACACAACATGATCCCGCACACATCATTGTTTGTACACAGCAAGATCCCACATACAGCAATGTTTGCATACAGCAGAATCCCATGCTCGGCAATGTTTGTGCACAGTAGGATCCCACACACTGCAATGTTTGTACACAGCAGGATCCCACGCACAGCAATTTTTGTACACAGCTGGATCCCGTACACAGCAATGTTTGTACACAGCAGGATCCCGTACACACAGCTATGTTTGTACACAGCAGGATTCCAAGCACTGCAATGTTAGTACACAGCAGGATCCCGTACACAGCAATGTTTGTACACAGCAGGATCCAGTACACAGCAATGTTTGTACACAGCAGGATCCCGTACACACAGCAATGTTTGTACAAAGCAGGATCCCCCACACAGCAATGTTTGAACACAGCAGCATCCCATACACAGCAATGCTTACGCACAGCATGAACCCATACACAGCAATGTTTGTACACAACATGATCCCGCACACAGCAATCATTGTATACAGGAGGATTTCACACACAGCAATGTTTGTAACCAGGAGGATCCCACACAAAGCAATGTTTGTACACAGCAGGCTCCCACAAACATCAATGTTTATACGCAGCAGGGTCCCACACCGAGCAATGTTTGTACACAGCAGGATCCCATGCACAACTATGTTTGTACACAGCAAGATCTCACACACAGCAATGTTTGCACACAGCAGGAACACACACACAGCAATGTTTGTACACAGCAAGATCCCACACACAGCAATGTTTGTACACAGCAGTATCCCATGCTCGGCAATCTTTGTACACGGTAGGATCCCACACACTGCAATGTATATACACAGCAAGATCCCACATATCGCAATGTTTGTACACAGCAGTATCACATGCTCAGCAATGTTTGTACCCAGTAGGATCCCACACACTGTAATGTTTATACACAGCAAGATCCCACACACAGCAATGTTTGTACAGAGCAGGCTAAAACACCCAGCAATGTTTGTACACAGCAGGATCCCACATGCAGCAATGTTTGTACACACCAGGATCCCACACACAGCAACGTTTGTACACAGCAGGATCCCAAGCACTGCAATGTTTGTACACAGCAGGATCCCGTACACAGCAATGTTTGTACACAGCAGGATCCCATACACACAGCTATGTTTGTACACAGCAGGATTCAAAGCACTGCAATGTCAGTACACAGCAGGATCCTGTAAACAGCAATGTTTGTACACAGCAGGATGCTGCACACACAGCAATGTTTGTACACACCAGGACCTCCAACACAGAAATGTTTGTACACAGCAGGATCCCACACACAGCAATGTTTGTACACAGCAGGATTCCACACACTGCAATGTTTGTTCACAGCTGGATGCTGCACACACAGCAACGTTTGTACACAGCAGGATCCCACACACAGCAATGTTTGTACACAGCAGAAACCCACACAAAGCAATGTTTATATAAAGCAAGATCCCGTACACGGCAATGTTTGTACACAGCAGGATGCTGCACACACAGCAATGTTTGTACACACCAGGATCTCCAACACAGAAATATTTGTACACAGCAGGATGCTGCGCACACAGCAATATTTGTACACACCAGGATCTCCAACACAGAAATGTTTGTACACAGCAGGATTCCACACACAACAACGTTTGTACACAGCAGGATCCCACACACAGCAATGTTTGTACACAACAGGATGCCATACACATCCATGTTTGTACACAGCAGAATCACACACACAGAAATGTTTGTACTCAGCAAGATCCCACACACAGCAATGTTTTTAACCAGGTGGATCGCACACATAGCAATGTTTATAGGTAGCAGGATCCCAATACGAGCAATGTTTGTACAAAGCAATATCCCACACGCAGCAATGTTTGCGCACAGCAGGATTGCACACACAACACAGCGATGCTTGCGCACAGCAGGATCCCACACACAGCAATGTTTGTACACAGCAAGATCTCACACACAGCAATGTTTGCACGCAGCAGGAACACACACACAGCAATGTTTGTACACAGCAAGATCCCACACACAGCAATGTTTGTATACAGCAGGATCCCAAGCACTGCAATGTTTGTACACAGCAGGATCCTGTACACAGCATTGTTTGTACACAGCAGGATGCTGCACACACAGCAAAGTTTGTACACAGCAGGATCTCCAACACAGCAATGTTTGTACACAGCAGGATCCCACACACAGCAATATTTGTACACAGCAGGATTCCTCACGCTGCAATGTTTGTTCACAGCAGGATGCCACACACAGCAATGTTTATACACAGCAGGATACCACACACAGAAATGTTTGTACACTGCAAGATCCCACACACAGCAATGTTTGTATACAGCAGGATCCCAAGCACTGCAATGTTTGTACACAGCAGGATCCTGTACACAGCATTGTTTGTACACAGCAGGATGCTGCACACACAGCAAAGTTTGTACACAGCAGGATCTCCAACACAGCAATGTTTGTACACAGCAGGATCCCACATGCGGCAATGTTTGTACACACCAGGATCCCCCACACAGCAATGTTTTTGCACAGCATGAACCCATAGGCTGCAATGTTTGTACACAGCAGGATCCCACACACAGCAATATTTGTACACAGCAGGATTCCTCACGCTGCAATGTTTGTTCACAGCAGGATTCCTCACGCTGCAATGTTTGTTCACAGCAGGATGCCATGCACAGCAATGTTTGTACACAGCAAGATTCCACACAGCAATGTCTTGAACCAGGAGATTCCCACACACAGCAATGTTTGTACACAGCAGAATGCCACACACAGCAAAGTTTGTACACAGCAAGATCACACACACAGCAATATTTGTACACAGCAGGATCACAAATGCAGCAATGTTTGTACACACCAGCATCCCACAAACAGCAATGTTTGTACACAGCAGGATCCCATACACAGCAATGTTTGTACACAGCAGGATCCCGTAAACACAGCTATGTTTGTACACAGCAGGATTCCAAGCACTGCAATGTTAGTACACAGCAGGATCCCGTACACAGCAATGTTAGTACACAGCAGGATCCCGTACACACAGCAATGTTTGTACAAAGCAGGATCCCCCACACAGCAATGTTTGCGCACAGCATGAACCCATACAAAGCAATGTTTGTACACAACATTATCCTGCACACAGCAATCATTGTATACAGGAGGATTTCACACACAGCAATGTTTGTAACCAGGAGGATCCCACACAAAGCAATATTTGTACACAGCAGGATCCCACAAACATCAATGTTTATACACAGCAGGATCCCACACACTGCAATGTTTGTACACAGCAGGATCCCATACACAGCAATGTTTGTACACAACATGATCCCGCACACATCATTGTTTGTACACAGCAAGATCCCACATACAGCAATGTTTGCATACAGCAGAATCCCATGCTCGGCAATGTTTGTGCACAGTAGGATCCCACACACTGCAATGTTTGTACACAGCAGGATCCCACGCACAGCAATTTTTGTACACAGCTGGATCCCGTACACAGCAATGTTTGTACACAGCAGGATCCCGTACACACAGCTATGTTTGTACACAGCAGGATTCCAAGCACTGCAATGTTAGTACACAGCAGGATCCCGTACACAGCAATGTTTGTACACAGCAGGATCCAGTACACAGCAATGTTTGTACACAGCAGGATCCCGTACACACAGCAATGTTTGTACAAAGCAGGATCCCCCACACAGCAATGTTTGAACACAGCAGCATCCCATACACAGCAATGCTTACGCACAGCATGAACCCATACACAGCAATGTTTGTACACAACATGATCCCGCACACAGCAATCATTGTATACAGGAGGATTTCACACACAGCAATGTTTGTAACCAGGAGGATCCCACACAAAGCAATGTTTGTACACAGCAGGCTCCCACAAACATCAATGTTTATACGCAGCAGGGTCCCACACCGAGCAATGTTTGTACACAGCAGGATCCCATGCACAACTATGTTTGTACACAGCAAGATCTCACACACAGCAATGTTTGCACACAGCAGGAACACACACACAGCAATGTTTGTACACAGCAAGATCCCACACACAGCAATGTTTGTACACAGCAGTATCCCATGCTCGGCAATCTTTGTACACGGTAGGATCCCACACACTGCAATGTATATACACAGCAAGATCCCACATATCGCAATGTTTGTACACAGCAGTATCACATGCTCAGCAATGTTTGTACCCAGTAGGATCCCACACACTGTAATGTTTATACACAGCAAGATCCCACACACAGCAATGTTTGTACAGAGCAGGCTAAAACACCCAGCAATGTTTGTACACAGCAGGATCCCACATGCAGCAATGTTTGTACACACCAGGATCCCACACACAGCAACGTTTGTACACAGCAGGATCCCAAGCACTGCAATGTTTGTACACAGCAGGATCCCGTACACAGCAATGTTTGTACACAGCAGGATCCCATACACACAGCTATGTTTGTACACAGCAGGATTCAAAGCACTGCAATGTCAGTACACAGCAGGATCCTGTAAACAGCAATGTTTGTACACAGCAGGATGCTGCACACACAGCAATGTTTGTACACACCAGGACCTCCAACACAGAAATGTTTGTACACAGCAGGATCCCACACACAGCAATGTTTGTTCACAGCTGGATGCTGCACACACAGCAACGTTTGTACACAGCAGGATCCCACACACAGCAATGTTTGTACACAGCAGAAACCCACACAAAGCAATGTTTATATAAAGCAAGATCCCGTACACGGCAATGTTTGTACACAGCAGGATGCTGCACACACAGCAATGTTTGTACACACCAGGATCTCCAACACAGAAATATTTGTACACAGCAGGATGCTGCGCACACAGCAATATTTGTACACACCAGGATCTCCAACACAGAAATGTTTGTACACAGCAGGATTCCACACACAACAACGTTTGTACACAGCAGGATCCCACACACAGCAATGTTTGTACACAACAGGATGCCATACACATCCATGTTTGTACACAGCAGAATCACACACACAGAAATGTTTGTACTCAGCAAGATCCCACACACAGCAATGTTTTTAACCAGGTGGATCGCACACATAGCAATGTTTATAGGTAGCAGGATCCCAATACGAGCAATGTTTGTACAAAGCAATATCCCACACGCAGCAATGTTTGCGCACAGCAGGATTGCACACACAACACAGCGATGCTTGCGCACAGCAGGATCCCACACACAGCAATGTTTGTACACAGCAAGATCCCACATGCGGCAATGTTTGTACACACCAGGATCCCCCACACAGCAATGTTTGTGCACAGCATGAACCCATAGGCTGCAATGTATGTACACAGCAGGATCCCATGCACAACTATGTTTGTACACAGCAAGATCTCACACACAGCAATGTTTGCACACAGCAGGAACACACACACAGCAATGTTTGTAAACAGCAGGATCCCAAGCACTGCAATGTTTGTACACAGCAGGATCCTGTACACAGCATTGTTTGTACACAGCAGGATGCTGCACACACAGCAAAGTTTGTACACAGCAGGATCTCCAACACAGCAATGTTTGTACACAGCAGGATCCCACATGCGGCAATGTTTGTACACACCAGGATCCCCCACACAGCAATGTTTTTGCACAGCATGAACCCATAGGCTGCAATGTTTGTACACAGCAGGATCCCACACACAGCAATATTTGTACACAGCAGGATTCCTCACGCTGCAATGTTTGTTCACAGCAGGATTCCTCACGCTGCAATGTTTGTTCACAGCAGGATGCCATGCACAGCAATGTTTGTACACAGCAAGATTCCACACAGCAATGTCTTGAACCAGGAGATTCCCACACACAGCAATGTTTGTACACAGCAGAATGCCACACACAGCAAAGTTTGTACACAGCAAGATCACACACACAGCAATATTTGTACACAGCAGGATCACAAATGCAGCAATGTTTGTACACACCAGCATCCCACAAACAGCAATGTTTGTACACAGCAGGATCCCATACACAGCAATGTTTGTACACAGCAGGATCCCGTAAACACAGCTATGTTTGTACACAGCAGGATTCCAAGCACTGCAATGTTAGTACACAGCAGGATCCCGTACACAGCAATGTTAGTACACAGCAGGATCCCGTACACACAGCAATGTTTGTACAAAGCAGGATCCCCCACACAGCAATGTTTGCGCACAGCATGAACCCATACAAAGCAATGTTTGTACACAACATTATCCTGCACACAGCAATCATTGTATACAGGAGGATTTCACACACAGCAATGTTTGTAACCAGGAGGATCCCACACAAAGCAATATTTGTACACAGCAGGATCCCACAAACATCAATGTTTATACACAGCAGGATCCCACACACTGCAATGTTTGTACACAGCAGGATCCCATACACAGCAATGTTTGTACACAACATGATCCCGCACACATCATTGTTTGTACACAGCAAGATCCCACATACAGCAATGTTTGCATACAGCAGAATCCCATGCTCGGCAATGTTTGTGCACAGTAGGATCCCACACACTGCAATGTTTGTACACAGCAGGATCCCACGCACAGCAATTTTTGTACACAGCTGGATCCCGTACACAGCAATGTTTGTACACAGCAGGATCCCGTACACACAGCTATGTTTGTACACAGCAGGATTCCAAGCACTGCAATGTTAGTACACAGCAGGATCCCGTACACAGCAATGTTTGTACACAGCAGGATCCAGTACACAGCAATGTTTGTACACAGCAGGATCCCGTACACACAGCAATGTTTGTACAAAGCAGGATCCCCCACACAGCAATGTTTGAACACAGCAGCATCCCATACACAGCAATGCTTACGCACAGCATGAACCCATACACAGCAATGTTTGTACACAACATGATCCCGCACACAGCAATCATTGTATACAGGAGGATTTCACACACAGCAATGTTTGTAACCAGGAGGATCCCACACAAAGCAATGTTTGTACACAGCAGGCTCCCACAAACATCAATGTTTATACGCAGCAGGGTCCCACACCGAGCAATGTTTGTACACAGCAGGATCCCATGCACAACTATGTTTGTACACAGCAAGATCTCACACACAGCAATGTTTGCACACAGCAGGAACACACACACAGCAATGTTTGTACACAGCAAGATCCCACACACAGCAATGTTTGTACACAGCAGTATCCCATGCTCGGCAATCTTTGTACACGGTAGGATCCCACACTGCAATGTATATACACAGCAAGATCCCACATATCGCAATGTTTGTACACAGCAGTATCACATGCTCAGCAATGTTTGTACCCAGTAGGATCCCACACACTGTAATGTTTATACACAGCAAGATCCCACACACAGCAATGTTTGTACAGAGCAGGCTAAAACACCCAGCAATGTTTGTACACAGCAGGATCCCACATGCAGCAATGTTTGTACACACCAGGATCCCACACACAGCAACGTTTGTACACAGCAGGATCCCAAGCACTGCAATGTTTGTACACAGCAGGATCCCGTACACAGCAATGTTTGTACACAGCAGGATCCCATACACACAGCTATGTTTGTACACAGCAGGATTCAAAGCACTGCAATGTCAGTACACAGCAGGATCCTGTAAACAGCAATGTTTGTACACAGCAGGATGCTGCACACACAGCAATGTTTGTACACACCAGGACCTCCAACACAGAAATGTTTGTACACAGCAGGATCCCACACACAGCAATGTTTGTACACAGCAGGATTCCACACACTGCAATGTTTGTTCACAGCTGGATGCTGCACACACAGCAACGTTTGTACACAGCAGGATCCCACACACAGCAATGTTTGTACACAGCAGAAACCCACACAAAGCAATGTTTATATAAAGCAAGATCCCGTACACGGCAATGTTTGTACACAGCAGGATGCTGCACACACAGCAATGTTTGTACACACCAGGATCTCCAACACAGAAATATTTGTACACAGCAGGATGCTGCGCACACAGCAATATTTGTACACACCAGGATCTACAACACAGAAATGTTTGTACACAGCAGGATTCCACACACAACAACGTTTGTACACAGCAGGATCCCACACACAGCAATGTTTGTACACAACAGGATGCCATACACATCCATGTTTGTACACAGCAGAATCACACACACAGAAATGTTTGTACTCAGCAAGATCCCACACACAGCAATGTTTTTAACCAGGTGGATCGCACACATAGCAATGTTTATAGGTAGCAGGATCCCAATACGAGCAATGTTTGTACAAAGCAATATCCCACACGCAGCAATGTTTGCGCACAGCAGGATTGCACACACAACACAGCGATGCTTGCGCACAGCAGGATCCCACACACAGCAATGTTTGTACACAGCAAGATCCCACATGCGGCAATGTTTGTACACACCAGGATCCCCCACACAGCAATGTTTGTGCACAGCATGAACCCATAGGCTGCAATGTATGTACACAGCAGGATCCCATGCACAACTATGTTTGTACACAGCAAGATCTCACACACAGCAATGTTTGCACACAGCAGGAACACACACACAGCAATGTTTGTAAACAGCAGGATCCCAAGCACTGCAATGTTTGTACACAGCAGGATCCTGTACACAGCATTGTTTGTACACAGCAGGATGCTGCACACACAGCAAAGTTTGTACACAGCAGGATCTCCAACACTGCAATGTTTGTACACAGCAGGATCCCACACACAGCAATATTTGTACACAGCAGGATTCCTCACTCTGCAATGTTTGTTCACAGCAGGATTCCTCACGCTGCAATGTTTGTTCACAGCAGGATGCCATGCACAGCAATGTTTGTACACAGCAAGATTCCACACAGCAATGTCTTGAACCAGGAGATTCCCACACACAGCAATGTTTGTACACAGCAGAATGCCACACACAGCAAAGTTTGTACACAGCAAGATCACACACACAGCAATATTTGTACACAGCAGGATCACATATGCAGCAATGTTTGTACACACCAGCATCCCACAAACAGCAATGTTTGTACACAGCAGGATCCCATACACAGCAATGTTAGTACACAGCAGGATCCCGTACACAGCAATGTTAGTACACAGCAGGATCCCGTACACACAGCAATGTTTGTACAAAGCAGGATCCCCCACACAGCAATGTTTGCGCACAGCATGAACCCATACAAAGCAATGTTTGTACACAACATTATCCTGCACACAGCAAACATTGTATACAGGAGGATTTCACACACAGCAATGTTTGTAACCGGGAGGATCCCACACAAAGCAATATTTGTACACAGCAGGATCCCACAAACATCAATGTTTATACGCAGCAGGGTCCCACACCGAGCAATGTTTGTACACAGCAGTATCCCATGCTCGGCAATCTTTGTACACGGTAGGATCCCACACACTGCAATGTATATACACAGCAAGATCCCACATATAGCAATGTTTGTACAGAGCAGGCTAAAACACCCAGCAATGTTTGTACACAGCAGGATCACACATGCAGGAATGTTTGTACACAACAGGATCCCACACACAGCAATGCTTGTACACAGCAGGATCCCGTACACAGCAATGTTTGTACACAGCAGGATCCCGTACACACAGCTACGTTTGTACACAGCAGCGTTCGAAGCACTGCAATGTTAGTACACAGCAGGATCCCGTACACAGCAATGTTTGTACACAGCAGGAAATCCAACACAGAAATGTTAGTACACAGCAGGATCCCGTACACAGCAATGTTTGTACACAGCAGGAAATCCAACACAGCAATATTTGTACACAGCAGCATTCCATACACTGCAATGTTTGTTCACAGCAGGATGACACACTCAGCAATGTTTATACACAGCAGGAACCCACGCACAGCAGTGTTTGTACATAGCAAGATCCCACACACAGCAATGTTTGTACACAGCAGGATCCCACACAAAGCAATGTAAGTATACAGGAAGATCCCACACACAGCAATGTTTGTGCACAGCAGGATCTCACACACAGCGATGTTAGTACACAGTAGGTTCCCACACACAGAAATGTTTGTACACATCAGGATCCTAAGCACTGCAATGTTTGTACACAGCAGGAGCCCACACACAGCAATGTTTGTACACGGCTGGATCCCGTACACAGCAATGTTTGTACACATCAGGATCCCAAGCACAGCAATGTTTGTACACAGCAGGATACCTTACACACAGCAATGTTTGTACACATCAGGATCCCAAGCACAGCAATGTTTGTACACAGCAGGATACCGTACACACAGCAATGTTTATACACAGCAGGATCTGAAACACAGCAATGTTTGTACACAGGATGTTCCCAAACACAGCAATGTTTGTACAGAGCAGGATTCCACACGCAGCAATGTTTGTACACAGCAAGATCACACACACAGCAAAGTTTGTGCACAGCAGGATCCCATACACAGCAAGGTTTGTACACAGCAGGATCAGACACACAGCAATGTTTGTACACAGCTGGATCCTAAGCACTGCAATGTTTGTAGACAGCAGGATCCTGAGCACTGCAATATTTGTACACAGCAGGATCCTAAGCACTGCAATGTTTGTACACAGCAGGATCCCATACACAGCAAGGTTTGTACACAGCAGGATCAGACACACAGCAATGTTTGTACACAGCTGGATCCTAAGCACTGCAATATTTGTACACAGCAGGATCCTAAGCACTGCAATGTTTGTACACAGCAGGATCCCACACACAGCAATGTTTGTACACAGCAGGATCCCACGCACAGCAATGTTTGTACACAGCAGGATCCCACGCACAGCAATTTTTGGACACAGCAGGATCCTGTACACACAGCTATGTTTGTACACAGCAGGATTCCAAGCACTGCAATGTTAGTACACAGCAGGATCCCGTACACAGCTATGTTAGTACACAGCAGGATCCTGTACACACAGCAATGTTTGTACAAAGCAGGATCCCCCACACAGCAATGTTTGCGCACAGCATGAACCCATACAAAGCAATGTTTGTACACAACATGATCCTGCACACAGCAATCATTGTATACAGGAGGATTTCACACACAGAATGTTTGTAACCAGGAGGATCCCACACAAAGCAATGTTTGTACACAGCAGGATCCCACAAACATCAATGTTTATACGCAGCAGGGTCCCACACCGAGCAATGTTTGTACACAGCAAGATCCCGTACACAGCAATGTTTGTACACAGCAGGAAATCCAACACAGAAATGTTAGTACACAGCAGGATCCCGTACACAGCAATGTTTGTACACAGCAGGAAATCCAACACAGCAATATTTGTACACAGCAGCATTCCATACACTGCAATGTTTGTTCACAGCAGGATGACACACTCAGCAATGTTTATACACAGCAGGAACCCACGCACAGCAGTGTTTGTACACAGCAAGATACGACACACAGCAATGTTTGTGCACAGCAGGATCTCACAAACAGCAAAGTTTGTACACAGCAAGATCACAAACACAGCAATGTTTGTACACAGCAGGAACACACACTCAGCAATGTTTGTACACAGCAGGAACACACACACAGCAATGTTTGTACACAGCAAGATCCCACAGACTGCAATGTTTATACACACCAGGATCCCCCACAAAGTAATGTTTGTGCACAGCATGAAACCATACGCTGCAATGTATGTACACAGCAAGATCCCATGCACAACTATGTTTGTACACAGCAAGATCTCACACACAGCAATGTTTGCACGCAGCAGGAACACACACACAGCAATGTTTGTACACAGCAAGATCCCACACACAGCAATGTTTGTATACAGCAGGATCCCAAGCACTGCAATGTTTGTACACAGCAGGATCCTGTACACAGCATTGTTTGTACACAGCAGGATGCTGCACACACAGCAAAGTTTGTACACAGCAGGATCTCCAACACAGCAATGTTTGTACACAGCAGGATCCCACACACAGCAATATTTGTACACAGCAGGATTCCTCACGCTGCAATGTTTGTTCACAGCAGGATGCCACACACAGCAATGTTTATACACAGCAGGATACCACACACAGAAATGTTTGTACACAGCAAGATCCCACACACAGCAATGTTTGTATACAGCAGGATCCCAAGCACTGCAATGTTTGTACACAGCAGGATCCTGTACACAGCATTGTTTGTACACAGCAGGATGCTGCACACACAGCAAAGTTTGTACACAGCAGGATCTCCAACACAGCAATGTTTGTACACAGCAGGATCCCACATGCGGCAATGTTTGTACACACCAGGATCCCCCACACAGCAATGTTTTTGCACAGCATGAACCCATAGGCTGCAATGTTTGTACACAGCAGGATCCCACACACAGCAATATTTGTACACAGCAGGATTCCTCACGCTGCAATGTTTGTTCACAGCAGGATTCCTCACGCTGCAATGTTTGTTCACAGCAGGATGCCATGCACAGCAATGTTTGTACACAGCAAGATTCCACACAGCAATGTCTTGAACCAGGAGATTCCCACACACAGCAATGTTTGTACACAGCAGAATGCCACACACAGCAAAGTTTGTACACAGCAAGATCACACACACAGCAATATTTGTACACAGCAGGATCACAAATGCAGCAATGTTTGTACACACCAGCATCCCACAAACAGCAATGTTTGTACACAGCAGGATCCCATACACAGCAATGTTTGTACACAGCAGGATCCCGTAAACACAGCTATGTTTGTACACAGCAGGATTCCAAGCACTGCAATGTTAGTACACAGCAGGATCCCGTACACAGCAATGTTAGTACACAGCAGGATCCCGTACACACAGCAATGTTTGTACAAAGCAGGATCCCCCACACAGCAATGTTTGCGCACAGCATGAACCCATACAAAGCAATGTTTGTACACAACATTATCCTGCACACAGCAATCATTGTATACAGGAGGATTTCACACACAGCAATGTTTGTAACCAGGAGGATCCCACACAAAGCAATATTTGTACACAGCAGGATCCCACAAACATCAATGTTTATACACAGCAGGATCCCACACACTGCAATGTTTGTACACAGCAGGATCCCATACACAGCAATGTTTGTACACAACATGATCCCGCACACATCATTGTTTGTACACAGCAAGATCCCACATACAGCAATGTTTGCATACAGCAGAATCCCATGCTCGGCAATGTTTGTGCACAGTAGGATCCCACACACTGCAATGTTTGTACACAGCAGGATCCCACGCACAGCAATTTTTGTACACAGCTGGATCCCGTACACAGCAATGTTTGTACACAGCAGGATCCCGTACACACAGCTATGTTTGTACACAGCAGGATTCCAAGCACTGCAATGTTAGTACACAGCAGGATCCCGTACACAGCAATGTTTGTACACAGCAGGATCCAGTACACAGCAATGTTTGTACACAGCAGGATCCCGTACACACAGCAATGTTTGTACAAAGCAGGATCCCCCACACAGCAATGTTTGAACACAGCAGCATCCCATACACAGCAATGCTTACGCACAGCATGAACCCATACACAGCAATGTTTGTACACAACATGATCCCGCACACAGCAATCATTGTATACAGGAGGATTTCACACACAGCAATGTTTGTAACCAGGAGGATCCCACACAAAGCAATGTTTGTACACAGCAGGCTCCCACAAACATCAATGTTTATACGCAGCAGGGTCCCACACCGAGCAATGTTTGTACACAGCAGGATCCCATGCACAACTATGTTTGTACACAGCAAGATCTCACACACAGCAATGTTTGCACACAGCAGGAACACACACACAGCAATGTTTGTACACAGCAAGATCCCACACACAGCAATGTTTGTACACAGCAGTATCCCATGCTCGGCAATCTTTGTACACGGTAGGATCCCACACACTGCAATGTATATACACAGCAAGATCCCACATATCGCAATGTTTGTACACAGCAGTATCACATGCTCAGCAATGTTTGTACCCAGTAGGATCCCACACACTGTAATGTTTATACACAGCAAGATCCCACACACAGCAATGTTTGTACAGAGCAGGCTAAAACACCCAGCAATGTTTGTACACAGCAGGATCCCACATGCAGCAATGTTTGTACACACCAGGATCCCACACACAGCAACGTTTGTACACAGCAGGATCCCAAGCACTGCAATGTTTGTACACAGCAGGATCCCGTACACAGCAATGTTTGTACACAGCAGGATCCCATACACACAGCTATGTTTGTACACAGCAGGATTCAAAGCACTGCAATGTCAGTACACAGCAGGATCCTGTAAACAGCAATGTTTGTACACAGCAGGATGCTGCACACACAGCAATGTTTGTACACACCAGGACCTCCAACACAGAAATGTTTGTACACAGCAGGATCCCACACACAGCAATGTTTGTACACAGCAGGATTCCACACACTGCAATGTTTGTTCACAGCTGGATGCTGCACACACAGCAACGTTTGTACACAGCAGGATCCCACACACAGCAATGTTTGTACACAGCAGAAACCCACACAAAGCAATGTTTATATAAAGCAAGATCCCGTACACGGCAATGTTTGTACACAGCAGGATGCTGCACACACAGCAATGTTTGTACACACCAGGATCTCCAACACAGAAATATTTGTACACAGCAGGATGCTGCGCACACAGCAATATTTGTACACACCAGGATCTCCAACACAGAAATGTTTGTACACAGCAGGATTCCACACACAACAACGTTTGTACACAGCAGGATGCCATACACATCCATGTTTGTACACAGCAGAATCACACACACAGAAATGTTTGTACTCAGCAAGATCCCACACACAGCAATGTTTTTAACCAGGTGGATCGCACACATAGCAATGTTTATAGGTAGCAGGATCCCAATACGAGCAATGTTTGTACAAAGCAATATCCCACACGCAGCAATGTTTGCGCACAGCAGGATTGCACACACAACACAGCGATGCTTGCGCACAGCAGGATCCCACACACAGCAATGTTTGTACACAGCAAGATCCCACATGCGGCAATGTTTGTACACACCAGGATCCCCCACACAGCAATGTTTGTGCACAGCATGAACCCATAGGCTGCAATGTATGTACACAGCAGGATCCCATGCACAACTATGTTTGTACACAGCAAGATCTCAAACACAGCAATGTTTGCACACAGCAGGAACACACACACAGCAATGTTTGTAAACAGCAGGATCCCAAGCACTGCAATGTTTGTACACAGCAGGCTAAAACACCCAGCAATGTTTGTACACAGCAGGATCACACATGCAGGAATGTTTGTACACAGCAGGATGTTGCACACACAGCAAAGTTTGTACACAGCAGGATCTCCAACACTGCAATGTTTGTACACAGCAGGATCCCCCACACAGCAATATTTGTACACAGCAGGATTCCTCACTCTGCAATGTTTGTTCACAGCAGGATTCCTCACGCTGCAATGTTTGTTCACAGCAGGATGCCATGCACAGCAATGTTTGTACACAGCAAGATTCCACACAGCAATGTCTTGAACCAGGAGATTCCCACACACAGCAATGTTTGTACACAGCAGAATGCCACACACAGCAAAGTTTGTACACAGCAAGATCACACACACAGCAATATTTGTACACAGCAGGATCACATATGCAGCAATGTTTGTACACACCAGCATCCCACAAACAGCAATGTTTGTACACAGCAGGATCCCATACACAGCAATGTTAGTACACAGCAGGATCCCGTACACAGCAATGTTAGTACACAGCAGGATCCCGTACACACAGCAATGTTTGTACAAAGCAGGATCCCCCACACAGCAATGTTTGCGCACAGCATGAACCCATACAAAGCAATGTTTGTACACAACATTATCCTGCACACAGCAATCATTGTATACAGGAGGATTTCACACACAGCAATGTTTGTAACCAGGAGGATCCCACACAAAGCAATATTTGTACACAGCAGGATCCCACAAACATCAATGTTTATACGCAGCAGGGTCCCACACCGAGCAATGTTTGTACACAGCAGTATCCCATGCTCGGCAATCTTTGTACACGGTAGGATCCCACACACTGCAATGTATATACACAGCAAGATCCCACATATAGCAATTTTTGTACAGAGCAGGCTAAAACACCCAGCAATGTTTGTACACAGCAGGATCACACATGCAGGAATGTTTGTACACAACAGGATCCCACACACAGCAATGCTTGTACACAGCAGGATCCCGTACACAGCAATGTTTGTACACAGCAGGATCCCGTACACACAGCTACGTTTGTACCCAGCAGCGTTCGAAGCACTGCAATGTTAGTACACAGCAGGATCCCGTACACAGCAATGTTTGTACACAGCAGGAAATCCAACACAGAAATGTTAGTACACAGCAGGATCCCGTACACAGCAATGTTTGTACACAGCAGGAAATCCAACACAGCAATATTTGTACACAGCAGCATTCCATACACTGCAATGTTTGTTCACAGCAGGATGACACACTCAGCAATGTTTATACACAGCAGGAACCCACGCACAGCAGTGTTTGTACATAGCAAGATCCCACACACAGCAATGTTTGTGCACAGCAGGATCTCACACACAGCAAAGTTTGTACACAGCAAGATCACAAACACAGCAATGTTTGTACACAGCAGGATCTCACACACAGCAATGTTTGCACACAGCAGGAACACACACACAGCAATGTTTGTACACAGCAAGATCCCACACACAGCAATGTTTGTATACAGAACTATCCCATGCTCCGCCATGTTTGTACACAGTAGGATCCCACAGACTGCAATGTTTATACACAGCAAGAGCCCACACATAGCAATGTTTGTACAAAATAGGCTTAAACACCCAGCAATGTTTGTACACAGCACAATCCCACATGCTGCAATGTTTGTACACACCAGGATCCCCCACAAAGCAATGTTTGTGCACAGCATGAACCCATACGCTGCAATGTATGTACACAGCAAGATCCCATGCACAACTATGTTTGTACACAGCAAGATCTCACACACCGCAATGTTTGCACGCAGCAGGAACACACACACAGCAATGTTTGTACACAACAAGATCCCACACACAGCAATGTTTGTATACAGCAGGATCCCAAGCACTGCAATGTTTGTACACAGCAGGATGCTGCACACTCAGCAAAGTTTGTACACAGCAGGATCTCCAACACAGCAATGTTTGTACACAGCAGGATCCCACACACAGCAATATTTGTACACAGCAGGATTCCTCACGCTGCAATGTTTGTTCACAGCAGGATGCCACACACAGCAATGTTTATACACAGCAGGATACCACACACAGAAATGTTTGTACACAGCAACATCCCACACACAGCAATGTCTTGAACCAGGAGATTCCCACACACAGCAATGTTTGTACACAGCAGAATGCCGCACAGAGCAATGTTTGTACACAGCAGGATCCCACACCGAGCAATGTTTGTACACAGCAAGATCCCACACGCAGCAATGTTTGTGCACAGCAGGATCTCACACACAGCACTGTTTGTGCTCAGCAGTATCCCACAAACAGCAATGTTTGTACACACCAGCATCCCACGCACAGCAATGTATGTACACAGCAAGATCCCATGCACAACTATGTTTGTACACAGCAAGATCTCACACACAGCAATGTTTGCACGCAGCAGGAACACACACACAGCAATGTTTGTACACAACAAGATCCCACACACAGCAATGTTTGTATACAGCAGGATCCCAAGCACTGCAATGTTTGTACACAGCAGGATGCTGCACACTCAACAAAGTTTGTACACAGCAGGATCCCACACACAGCAATATTTGTACACAGCAGGATTCCTCACGCTGCAATGTTTGTTCACAGCAGGATGCCACACACAGCAATGTTTATACACAGCAGGATACCACACACAGAAATGTTTGTACACAGCAACATCCCACACACAGCAATGTCTTGAACCAGGAGATTCCCACACACAGCAATGTTTGTACACAGCAAGATCCCACACGCTGCAATGTTTGTTCACAGCAGGATGCCATGCACAGCAATGTTTGTACACAGCAAGATTCCACACAGCAATGTCTTGAACCAGGAGATTCCCACACACAGCAATGTTTGTACACAGCAGAATGCCACACACAGCAAAGTTTGTACACAGCAAGATCACACACACAGCAATATTTGTACACAGCAGGATCACAAATGCAGCAATGTTTGTACACACCAGCATCCCACAAACAGCAATGTTTGTACACAGCAGGATCCTATACACAGCAATGTTTGTACACAGCAGGATCCCGTAAACACAGCTATGTTTGTACACAGCAGGATTCCAAGCACTGCAATGTTAGTACACAGCAGGATCCCGTACACAGCAATGTTAGTACACAGCAGGATCCCGTACACACAGCAATGTTTGTACAAAGCAGGATCCCCCACACAGCAATGTTTGCGCACAGCATGAACCCATACAAAGCAATGTTTGTACACAACATTATACTGCACACAGCAATCATTGTATACAGGAGGATTTCACACACAGCAATGTTTGTAACCAGGAGGATCCCACACAAAGCAATATTTGTACACAGCAGGATCCCACAAACATCAATGTTTATACACAGCAGGATCCCACACACTGCAATGTTTGTACACAGCAGGATCCCATACACAGCAATGTTTGTACACAACATGATCCCGCACACATCATTGTTTGTACACAGCAAGATCCCACATACAGCAATGTTTGCATACAGCAGAATCCCATGCTCGGCAATGTTTGTGCACAGTAGGATCCCACACACTGCAATGTTTGTACACAGCAGGATCCCACGCACAGCAATTTTTGTACACAGCTGGATCCCGTACACAGCAATGTTTGTACACAGCAGGATCCCGTACACACAGCTATGTTTGTACACAGCAGGATTCCAAGCACTGCAATGTTAGTACACAGCAGGATCCCGTACACAGCAATGTTTGTACACAGCAGGATCCAGTACACAGCAATGTTTGTACACAGCAGGATCCCGTACACACAGCAATGTTTGTACAAAGCAGGATCCCCCACACAGCAATGTTTGAACACAGCAGCATCCCATACACAGCAATGCTTACGCACAGCATGAACCCATACACAGCAATGTTTGTACACAACATGATCCCGCACACAGCAATCATTGTATACAGGAGGATTTCACACACAGCAATGTTTGTAACCAGGAGGATCCCACACAAAGCAATGTTTGTACACAGCAGGCTCCCACAAACATCAATGTTTATACGCAGCAGGGTCCCACACCGAGCAATGTTTGTACACAGCAGTATCCCATGCACAACTATGTTTGTACACAGCAAGATCTCACACACAGCAATGTTTGCACACAGCAGGAACACACACACAGCAATGTTTGTACACAGCAAGATCCCACACACAGCAATGTTTGTACACAGCAGTATCCCATGCTCGGCAATCTTTGTACACGGTAGGATCCCACACACTGCAATGTATATACACAGCAAGATCCCACATATCGCAATGTTTGTACACAGCAGTATCACATGCTCAGCAATGTTTGTACCCAGTAGGATCCCACACACTGTAATGTTTATACACAGCAAGATCCCACACACAGCAATGTTTGTACAGAGCAGGCTAAAACACCCAGCAATGTTTGTACACAGCAGGATCCCACATGCAGCAATGTTTGTACACACCAGGATCCCACACACAGCAACGTTTGTACACAGCAGGATCCCAAGCACTGCAATGTTTGTACACAGCAGGATCCCGTACACAGCAATGTTTGTACACAGCAGGATCCCATACACACAGCTATGTTTGTACACAGCAGGATTCAAAGCACTGCAATGTCAGTACACAGCAGGATCCTGTAAACAGCAATGTTTGTACACAGCAGGATGCTGCACACACAGCAATGTTTGTACACACCAGGACCTCCAACACAGAAATGTTTGTACACAGCAGGATCCCACACACAGCAAAGTTTGTACACAGCAGGATTCCACACACTGCAATGTTTGTTCACAGCTGGATGCTGCACACACAGCAACGTTTGTACACAGCAGGATCCCACACACAGCAATGTTTGTACACAGCAGAAACCCACACAAAGCAATGTTTATATAAAGCAAGATCCCGTACACGGCAATGTTTGTACACAGCAGGATGCTGCACACACAGCAATGTTTGTACACACCAGGATCTCCAACACAGAAATATTTGTACACAGCAGGATGCTGCGCACACAGCAATATTTGTACACACCAGGATCTCCAACACAGAAATGTTTGTACACAGCAGGATTCCACACACAACAACGTTTGTACACAGCAGGATGCCATACACATCCATGTTTGTACACAGCAGAATCACACACACAGAAATGTTTGTACTCAGCAAGATCCCACACACAGCAATGTTTTTAACCAGGTGGATCGCACACATAGCAATGTTTATAGGTAGCAGGATCCCAATACGAGCAATGTTTGTACAAAGCAATATCCCACACGCAGCAATGTTTGCGCACAGCAGGATTGCACACACAACACAGCGATGCTTGCGCACAGCAGGATCCCACACACAGCAATGTTTGTACACAGCAAGATCCCACATGCGGCAATGTTTGTACACACCAGGATCCCCCACACAGCAATGTTTGTGCACAGCATGAACCCATAGGCTGCAATGTATGTACACAGCAGGATCCCATGCACAACTATGTTTGTACACAGCAAGATCTCACACACAGCAATGTTTGCACACAGCAGGAACACACACACAGCAATGTTTGTAAACAGCAGGATCCCAAGCACTGCAATGTTTGTACACAGCAGGATCCTGTACACAGCATTGTTTGTACACAGCAGGATGCTGCACACACAGCAAAGTTTGTACACAGCAGGATCTCCAACACTGCAATGTTTGTACACAGCAGGATCCCACACACAGCAATATTTGTACACAGCAGGATTCCTCACTCTGCAATGTTTGTTCACAGCAGGATTCCTCACGCTGCAATGTTTGTTCACAGCAGGATGCCATGCACAGCAATGTTTGTACACAGCAAGATTCCACACAGCAATGTCTTGAACCAGGAGATTCCCACACACAGCAATGTTTGTACACAGCAGAATGCCACACACAGCAAAGTTTGTACACAGCAAGATCACACACACAGCAATATTTGTACACAGCAGGATCACATATGCAGCAATGTTTGTACACACCAGCATCCCACAAACAGCAATGTTTGTACACAGCAGGATCCCATACACAGCAATGTTAGTACACAGCAGGATCCCGTACACAGCAATGTTAGTACACAGCAGGATCCCGTACACACAGCAATGTTTGTACAAAGCAGGATCCCCCACACAGCAATGTTTGCGCACAGCATGAACCCATACAAAGCAATGTTTGTACACAACATTATCCTGCACACAGCAAACATTGTATACAGGAGGATTTCACACACAGCAATGTTTGTAACCAGGAGGATCCCACACAAAGCAATATTTGTACACAGCAGGATCCCACAAACATCAATGTTTATACGCAGCAGGGTCCCACACCGAGCAATGTTTGTACACAGCAGTATCCCATGCTCGGCAATCTTTGTACACGGTAGGATCCCACACACTGCAATGTATATACACAGCAAGATCCCACATATAGCAATGTTTGTACAGAGCAGGCTAAAACACCCAGCAATGTTTGTACACAGCAGGATCACACATGCAGGAATGTTTGTACACAACAGGATCCCACACACAGCAATGCTTGTACACAGCAGGATCCCGTACACAGCAATGTTTGTACACAGCAGGATCCCGTACACACAGCTACGTTTGTACACAGCAGCGTTCGAAGCACTGCAATGTTAGTACACAGCAGGATCCCGTACACAGCAATGTTTGTACACAGCAGGAAATCCAACACAGAAATGTTAGTACACAGCAGGATCCCGTACACAGCAATGTTTGTACACAGCAGGAAATCCAACACAGCAATATTTGTACACAGCAGCATTCCATACACTGCAATGTTTGTTCACAGCAGGATGACACACTCAGCAATGTTTATACACAGCAGGAACCCACGCACAGCAGTGTTTGTACATAGCAAGATCCCACACACAGCAATGTTTGTGCACAGCAGGATCTCACACACAGCAAAGTTTGTACACAGCAAGATCACAAACACAGCAATGTTTGTACACAGCAGGATCTCACACACAGCAATGTTTGCACACAGCAGGAACACACACACAGCAATGTTTGTACACAGCAAGATCCCACACACAGCAATGTTTGTATACAGAACTATCCCATGCTCCGCCATGTTTGTACACAGTAGGATCCCACAGACTGCAATGTTTATACACAGCAAGAGCCCACACATAGCAATGTTTGTACAAAATAGGCTTAAACACCCAGCAATGTTTGTACACAGCACAATCCCACATGCTGCAATGTTTGTACACACCAGGATCCCCCACAAAGCAATGTTTGTGCACAGCATGAACCCATACGCTGCAATGTATGTACACAGGAAGATCCCATGCACAACTATGTTTGTACACAGCAAGATCTCACACACCGCAATGTTTGCACGCAGCAGGAACACACACACAGCAATGTTTGTACACAACAAGATCCCACACACAGCAATGTTTGTATACAGCAGGATCCCAAGCACTGCAATGTTTGTACACAGCAGGATGCTGCACACTCAGCAAAGTTTGTACACAGCAGGATCTCCAACACAGCAATGTTTGTACACAGCAGGATCCCACACACAGCAATATTTGTACACAGCAGGATTCCTCACGCTGCAATGTTTGTTCACAGCAGGATGCCACACAGAGCAATGTTTATACACAGCAGGATACCACACACAGAAATGTTTGTACACAGCAACATCCCACACACAGCAATGTCTTGAACCAGGAGATTCCCACACACAGCAATGTTTGTACACAGCAGAATGCCGCACAGAGCAATGTTTGTACACAGCAGGATCCCACACCGAGCAATGTTTGTACACAGCAAGATCCCACACGCAGCAATGTTTGTGCACAGCAGGATCTCACACACAGCACTGTTTGTGCTCAGCAGTATCCCACAAACAGCAATGTTTGTACACACCAGCATCCCACGCACAGCAATGTTTGTACACAGCAAGATCTCACACACAGCAATGTTTACACGTAGCAGGAACACATACACAGCAATGTTTGTACACAGCAAGATCCCACAAACATCAATGTTTATACGCAGCAGGGTCCCACACCGAGCAATGTTTGTACACAGCAGTATCCCATGCTCGGCAATCTTTGTACACGGTAGGATCCCACACACTGCAATGTATATACACAGCAAGATCCCACATATAGCAATGTTTGTACAGAGCAGGCTAAAACACCCAGCAATGTTTGTACACAGCAGGATCACACATGCAGGAATGTTTGTACACAACAGGATCCCACACACAGCAATGCTTGTACACAGCAGGATCCCGTACACAGCAATGTTTGTACACAGCAGGATCCCGTACACACAGCTACGTTTGTACACAGCAGCGTTCGAAGCACTGCAATGTTAGTACACAGCAGGATCCCGTACACAGCAATGTTTGTACACAGCAGGAAATCCAACACAGAAATGTTAGTACACAGCAGGATCCCGTACACAGCAATGTTTGTACACAGCAGGAAATCCAACACAGCAATATTTGTACACAGCAGCATTCCATACGCTGCAATGTTTGTTCACAGCAGGATGACACACTCAGCAATGTTTATACACAGCAGGAACCCACGCACAGCAGTGTTTGTACATAGCAAGATCCCACACACAGCAATGTTTGTGCACAGCAGGATCTCACACACAGCAAAGTTTGTACACAGCAAGATCACAAACACAGCAATGTTTGTACACAGCAGGATCTCACACACAGCAATGTTTGCACACAGCAGGAACACACACACAGCAATGTTTGTACACAGCAAGATCCCACACACAGCAATGTTTGTATACAGAACTATCCCATGCTCCGCCATGTTTGTACACAGTAGGATCCCACAGACTGCAATGTTTATACACAGCAAGAGCCCACACATAGCAATGTTTGTACAAAATAGGCTTAAACACCCAGCAATGTTTGTACACAGCACAATCCCACATGCTGCAATGTTTGTACACACCAGGATCCCCCACAAAGCAATGTTTGTGCACAGCATGAACCCATACGCTGCAATGTATGTACACAGCAAGATCCCATGCACAACTATGTTTGTACACAGCAAGATCTCACACACCGCAATGTTTGCACGCAGCAGGAACACACACACAGCAATGTTTGTACACAACAAGATCCCACACACAGCAATGTTTGTATACAGCAGGATCCCAAGCACTGCAATGTTTGTACACAGCAGGATGCTGCACACTCAGCAAAGTTTGTACACAGCAGGATCTCCAACACAGCAATGTTTGTACACAGCAGGATCCCACACACAGCAATATTTGTACACAGCAGGATTCCTCACGCTGCAATGTTTGTTCACAGCAGGATGCCACACACAGCAATGTTTATACACAGCAGGATACCACACACAGAAATGTTTGTACACAGCAACATCCCACACACAGCAATGTCTTGAACCAGGAGATTCCCACACACAGCAATGTTTGTACACAGCAGAATGCCGCACAGAGCAATGTTTGTACACAGCAGGATCCCACACCGAGCAATGTTTGTACACAGCAAGATCCCACACGCAGCAATGTTTGTGCACAGCAGGATCTCACACACAGCACTGTTTGTGCTCAGCAGTATCCCACAAACAGCAATGTTTGTACACAGCAAGATCTCACACACAGCAATGTTTACACGTAGCAGGAACACATACACAGCAATGTTTGTACACAGCAAGATCCCACACACAGCAATGTTTGTATACAGCAGGATCCCAAGCACTGCAATGTTTGTACACAGCAGGATCCTGTCCACAGCATTGTTTGCACACAGCAGGATGCTGCACACACAGCAAAGTTTGTACACAGTAGGATCTCCAACACAGCAATGTTTGTACACAGCAGGATCCCACACACAGCAATATTTGTACACAGCAGGATTCCTCACGCTGCAATGTATGTACACAGCAGGATCCCATGCACAACTATGTTTGTACACAGCAAGATCTCACACACAGCAATGTTTGCACACAGCAGGAACACACACACAGCAATGTTTGTAAACAGCAGGATCCCAAGCACTGCAATGTTTGTACACAGCAGGATCCTGTACACAGCATTGTTTGTACACAGCAGGATGCTGCACACACAGCAAAGTTTGTACACAGCAGGATCTCCAACACAGCAATGTTTGTACACAGCAGGATCCCACACACAGCAATATTTGTACACAGCAGGATTCCTCACGCTGCAATGTTTGTTCACAGCAGGATTCCTCACGCTGCAATGTTTGTTCACAGCAGGATGCCATGCACAGCAATGTTTGTACACAGCAAGATTCCACACAGCAATGTCTTGAACCAGGAGATTCCCACACACAGCAATGTTTGTACACAGCAGAATGCCACACACAGCAAAGTTTGTACACAGCAAGATCACACACACAGCAATATTTGTACACAGCAGGATCACATATGCAGCAATGTTTGTACACACCAGCATCCCACAAACAGCAATGTTTGTACACAGCAGGATCCCATACACAGCAATGTTAGTACACAGCAGGATCCCGTACACAGCAATGTTAGTACACAGCAGGATCCCGTACACACAGCAATGTTTGTACAAAGCAGGATCCCCCACACAGCAATGTTTGCGCACAGCATGAACCCATACAAAGCAATGTTTGTACACAACATTATCCTGCACACAGCAATCATTGTATACAGGAGGATTTCACACACAGCAATGTTTGTAACCAGGAGGATCCCACACAAAGCAATATTTGTACACAGCAGGATCCCACAAACATCAATGTTTATACGCAGCAGGGTCCCACACCGAGCAATGTTTGTACACAGCAGTATCCCATGCTCGGCAATCTTTGTACACGGTAGGATCCCACACACTGCAATGTATATACACAGCAAGATCCCACATATAGCAATTTTTGTACAGAGCAGGCTAAAACACCCAGCAATGTTTGTACACAGCAGGATCACACATGCAGGAATGTTTGTACACAACAGGATCCCACACACAGCAATGCTTGTACACAGCAGGATCCCGTACACAGCAATGTTTGTACACAGCAGGATCCCGTACACACAGCTACGTTTGTACCCAGCAGCGTTCGAAGCACTGCAATGTTAGTACACAGCAGGATCCCGTACACAGCAATGTTTGTACACAGCAGGAAATCCAACACAGAAATGTTAGTACACAGCAGGATCCCGTACACAGCAATGTTTGTACACAGCAGGAAATCCAACACAGCAATATTTGTACACAGCAGCATTCCATACACTGCAATGTTTGTTCACAGCAGGATGACACACTCAGCAATGTTTATACACAGCAGGAACCCACGCACAGCAGTGTTTGTACATAGCAAGATCCCACACACAGCAATGTTTGTGCACAGCAGGATCTCACACACAGCAAAGTTTGTACACAGCAAGATCACAAACACAGCAATGTTTGTACACAGCAGGATCTCACACACAGCAATGTTTGCACACAGCAGGAACACACACACAGCAATGTTTGTACACAGCAAGATCCCACACACAGCAATGTTTGTATACAGAACTATCCCATGCTCCGCCATGTTTGTACACAGTAGGATCCCACAGACTGCAATGTTTATACACAGCAAGAGCCCACACATAGCAATGTTTGTACAAAATAGGCTTAAACACCCAGCAATGTTTGTACACAGCACAATCCCACATGCTGCAATGTTTGTACACACCAGGATCCCCCACAAAGCAATGTTTGTGCACAGCATGAACCCATACGCTGCAATGTATGTACACAGCAAGATCCCATGCACAACTATGTTTGTACACAGCAAGATCTCACACACCGCAATGTTTGCACGCAGCAGGAACACACACACAGCAATGTTTGTACACAACAAGATCCCACACACAGCAATGTTTGTATACAGCAGGATCCCAAGCACTGCAATGTTTGTACACAGCAGGATGCTGCACACTCAGCAAAGTTTGTACACAGCAGGATCTCCAACACAGCAATGTTTGTACACAGCAGGATCCCACACACAGCAATATTTGTACACAGCAGGATTCCTCACGCTGCAATGTTTGTTCACAGCAGGATGCCACACACAGCAATGTTTATACACAGCAGGATACCACACACAGAAATGTTTGTACACAGCAACATCCCACACACAGCAATGTCTTGAACCAGGAGATTCCCACACACAGCAATGTTTGTACACAGCAGAATGCCGCACAGAGCAATGTTTGTACACAGCAGGATCCCACACCGAGCAATGTTTGTACACAGCAAGATCCCACACGCAGCAATGTTTGTGCACAGCAGGATCTCACACACAGCACTGTTTGTGCTCAGCAGTATCCCACAAACAGCAATGTTTGTACACACCAGCATCCCACGCACAGCAATGTATGTACACAGCAAGATCCCATGCACAACTATGTTTGTACACAGCAAGATCTCACACACAGCAATGTTTGCACGCAGCAGGAACACACACACAGCAATGTTTGTACACAACAAGATCCCACACACAGCAATGTTTGTATACAGCAGGATCCCAAGCACTGCAATGTTTGTACACAGCAGGATGCTGCACACTCAACAAAGTTTGTACACAGCAGGATCCCACACACAGCAATATTTGTACACAGCAGGATTCCTCACGCTGCAATGTTTGTTCACAGCAGGATGCCACACACAGCAATGTTTATACACAGCAGGATACCACACACAGAAATGTTTGTACACAGCAACATCCCACACACAGCAATGTCTTGAACCAGGAGATTCCCACACACAGCAATGTTTGTACACAGCAAGATCCCACACGCTGCAATGTTTGTTCACAGCAGGATGCCATGCACAGCAATGTTTGTACACAGCAAGATTCCACACAGCAATGTCTTGAACCAGGAGATTCCCACACACAGCAATGTTTGTACACAGCAGAATGCCACACACAGCAAAGTTTGTACACAGCAAGATCACACACACAGCAATATTTGTACACAGCAGGATCACAAATGCAGCAATGTTTGTACACACCAGCATCCCACAAACAGCAATGTTTGTACACAGCAGGATCCTATACACAGCAATGTTTGTACACAGCAGGATCCCGTAAACACAGCTATGTTTGTACACAGCAGGATTCCAAGCACTGCAATGTTAGTACACAGCAGGATCCCGTACACAGCAATGTTAGTACACAGCAGGATCCCGTACACACAGCAATGTTTGTACAAAGCAGGATCCCCCACACAGCAATGTTTGCGCACAGCATGAACCCATACAAAGCAATGTTTGTACACAACATTATACTGCACACAGCAATCATTGTATACAGGAGGATTTCACACACAGCAATGTTTGTAACCAGGAGGATCCCACACAAAGCAATATTTGTACACAGCAGGATCCCACAAACATCAATGTTTATACACAGCAGGATCCCACACACTGCAATGTTTGTACACAGCAGGATCCCATACACAGCAATGTTTGTACACAACATGATCCCGCACACATCATTGTTTGTACACAGCAAGATCCCACATACAGCAATGTTTGCATACAGCAGAATCCCATGCTCGGCAATGTTTGTGCACAGTAGGATCCCACACACTGCAATGTTTGTACACAGCAGGATCCCACGCACAGCAATTTTTGTACACAGCTGGATCCCGTACACAGCAATGTTTGTACACAGCAGGATCCCGTACACACAGCTATGTTTGTACACAGCAGGATTCCAAGCACTGCAATGTTAGTACACAGCAGGATCCCGTACACAGCAATGTTTGTACACAGCAGGATCCAGTACACAGCAATGTTTGTACACAGCAGGATCCCGTACACACAGCAATGTTTGTACAAAGCAGGATCCCCCACACAGCAATGTTTGAACACAGCAGCATCCCATACACAGCAATGCTTACGCACAGCATGAACCCATACACAGCAATGTTTGTACACAACATGATCCCGCACACAGCAATCATTGTATACAGGAGGATTTCACACACAGCAATGTTTGTAACCAGGAGGATCCCACACAAAGCAATGTTTGTACACAGCAGGCTCCCACAAACATCAATGTTTATACGCAGCAGGGTCCCACACCGAGCAATGTTTGTACACAGCAGTATCCCATGCACAACTATGTTTGTACACAGCAAGATCTCACACACAGCAATGTTTGCACACAGCAGGAACACACACACAGCAATGTTTGTACACAGCAAGATCCCACACACAGCAATGTTTGTACACAGCAGTATCCCATGCTCGGCAATCTTTGTACACGGTAGGATCCCACACACTGCAATGTATATACACAGCAAGATCCCACATATCGCAATGTTTGTACACAGCAGTATCACATGCTCAGCAATGTTTGTACCCAGTAGGATCCCACACACTGTAATGTTTATACACAGCAAGATCCCACACACAGCAATGTTTGTACAGAGCAGGCTAAAACACCCAGCAATGTTTGTACACAGCAGGATCCCACATGCAGCAATGTTTGTACACACCAGGATCCCACACACAGCAACGTTTGTACACAGCAGGATCCCAAGCACTGCAATGTTTGTACACAGCAGGATCCCGTACACAGCAATGTTTGTACACAGCAGGATCCCATACACACAGCTATGTTTGTACACAGCAGGATTCAAAGCACTGCAATGTCAGTACACAGCAGGATCCTGTAAACAGCAATGTTTGTACACAGCAGGATGCTGCACACACAGCAATGTTTGTACACACCAGGACCTCCAACACAGAAATGTTTGTACACAGCAGGATCCCACACACAGCAAAGTTTGTACACAGCAGGATTCCACACACTGCAATGTTTGTTCACAGCTGGATGCTGCACACACAGCAACGTTTGTACACAGCAGGATCCCACACACAGCAATGTTTGTACACAGCAGAAACCCACACAAAGCAATGTTTATATAAAGCAAGATCCCGTACACGGCAATGTTTGTACACAGCAGGATGCTGCACACACAGCAATGTTTGTACACACCAGGATCTCCAACACAGAAATATTTGTACACAGCAGGATGCTGCGCACACAGCAATATTTGTACACACCAGGATCTCCAACACAGAAATGTTTGTACACAGCAGGATTCCACACACAACAACGTTTGTACACAGCAGGATGCCATACACATCCATGTTTGTACACAGCAGAATCACACACACAGAAATGTTTGTACTCAGCAAGATCCCACACACAGCAATGTTTTTAACCAGGTGGATCGCACACATAGCAATGTTTATAGGTAGCAGGATCCCAATACGAGCAATGTTTGTACAAAGCAATATCCCACACGCAGCAATGTTTGCGCACAGCAGGATTGCACACACAACACAGCGATGCTTGCGCACAGCAGGATCCCACACACAGCAATGTTTGTACACAGCAAGATCCCACATGCGGCAATGTTTGTACACACCAGGATCCCCCACACAGCAATGTTTGTGCACAGCATGAACCCATAGGCTGCAATGTATGTACACAGCAGGATCCCATGCACAACTATGTTTGTACACAGCAAGATCTCACACACAGCAATGTTTGCACACAGCAGGAACACACACACAGCAATGTTTGTAAACAGCAGGATCCCAAGCACTGCAATGTTTGTACACAGCAGGATCCTGTACACAGCATTGTTTGTACACAGCAGGATGCTGCACACACAGCAAAGTTTGTACACAGCAGGATCTCCAACACTGCAATGTTTGTACACAGCAGGATCCCACACACAGCAATATTTGTACACAGCAGGATTCCTCACTCTGCAATGTTTGTTCACAGCAGGATTCCTCACGCTGCAATGTTTGTTCACAGCAGGATGCCATGCACAGCAATGTTTGTACACAGCAAGATTCCACACAGCAATGTCTTGAACCAGGAGATTCCCACACACAGCAATGTTTGTACACAGCAGAATGCCACACACAGCAAAGTTTGTACACAGCAAGATCACACACACAGCAATATTTGTACACAGCAGGATCACATATGCAGCAATGTTTGTACACACCAGCATCCCACAAACAGCAATGTTTGTACACAGCAGGATCCCATACACAGCAATGTTAGTACACAGCAGGATCCCGTACACAGCAATGTTAGTACACAGCAGGATCCCGTACACACAGCAATGTTTGTACAAAGCAGGATCCCCCACACAGCAATGTTTGCGCACAGCATGAACCCATACAAAGCAATGTTTGTACACAACATTATCCTGCACACAGCAAACATTGTATACAGGAGGATTTCACACACAGCAATGTTTGTAACCAGGAGGATCCCACACAAAGCAATATTTGTACACAGCAGGATCCCACAAACATCAATGTTTATACGCAGCAGGGTCCCACACCGAGCAATGTTTGTACACAGCAGTATCCCATGCTCGGCAATCTTTGTACACGGTAGGATCCCACACACTGCAATGTATATACACAGCAAGATCCCACATATAGCAATGTTTGTACAGAGCAGGCTAAAACACCCAGCAATGTTTGTACACAGCAGGATCACACATGCAGGAATGTTTGTACACAACAGGATCCCACACACAGCAATGCTTGTACACAGCAGGATCCCGTACACAGCAATGTTTGTACACAGCAGGATCCCGTACACACAGCTACGTTTGTACACAGCAGCGTTCGAAGCACTGCAATGTTAGTACACAGCAGGATCCCGTACACAGCAATGTTTGTACACAGCAGGAAATCCAACACAGAAATGTTAGTACACAGCAGGATCCCGTACACAGCAATGTTTGTACACAGCAGGAAATCCAACACAGCAATATTTGTACACAGCAGCATTCCATACACTGCAATGTTTGTTCACAGCAGGATGACACACTCAGCAATGTTTATACACAGCAGGAACCCACGCACAGCAGTGTTTGTACATAGCAAGATCCCACACACAGCAATGTTTGTGCACAGCAGGATCTCACACACAGCAAAGTTTGTACACAGCAAGATCACAAACACAGCAATGTTTGTACACAGCAGGATCTCACACACAGCAATGTTTGCACACAGCAGGAACACACACACAGCAATGTTTGTACACAGCAAGATCCCACACACAGCAATGTTTGTATACAGAACTATCCCATGCTCCGCCATGTTTGTACACAGTAGGATCCCACAGACTGCAATGTTTATACACAGCAAGAGCCCACACATAGCAATGTTTGTACAAAATAGGCTTAAACACCCAGCAATGTTTGTACACAGCACAATCCCACATGCTGCAATGTTTGTACACACCAGGATCCCCCACAAAGCAATGTTTGTGCACAGCATGAACCCATACGCTGCAATGTATGTACACAGGAAGATCCCATGCACAACTATGTTTGTACACAGCAAGATCTCACACACCGCAATGTTTGCACGCAGCAGGAACACACACACAGCAATGTTTGTACACAACAAGATCCCACACACAGCAATGTTTGTATACAGCAGGATCCCAAGCACTGCAATGTTTGTACACAGCAGGATGCTGCACACTCAGCAAAGTTTGTACACAGCAGGATCTCCAACACAGCAATGTTTGTACACAGCAGGATCCCACACACAGCAATATTTGTACACAGCAGGATTCCTCACGCTGCAATGTTTGTTCACAGCAGGATGCCACACAGAGCAATGTTTATACACAGCAGGATACCACACACAGAAATGTTTGTACACAGCAACATCCCACACACAGCAATGTCTTGAACCAGGAGATTCCCACACACAGCAATGTTTGTACACAGCAGAATGCCGCACAGAGCAATGTTTGTACACAGCAGGATCCCACACCGAGCAATGTTTGTACACAGCAAGATCCCACACGCAGCAATGTTTGTGCACAGCAGGATCTCACACACAGCACTGTTTGTGCTCAGCAGTATCCCACAAACAGCAATGTTTGTACACACCAGCATCCCACGCACAGCAATGTTTGTACACAGCAAGATCTCACACACAGCAATGTTTACACGTAGCAGGAACACATACACAGCAATGTTTGTACACAGCAAGATCCCACAAACATCAATGTTTATACGCAGCAGGGTCCCACACCGAGCAATGTTTGTACACAGCAGTATCCCATGCTCGGCAATCTTTGTACACGGTAGGATCCCACACACTGCAATGTATATACACAGCAAGATCCCACATATAGCAATGTTTGTACAGAGCAGGCTAAAACACCCAGCAATGTTTGTACACAGCAGGATCACACATGCAGGAATGTTTGTACACAACAGGATCCCACACACAGCAATGCTTGTACACAGCAGGATCCCGTACACAGCAATGTTTGTACACAGCAGGATCCCGTACACACAGCTACGTTTGTACACAGCAGCGTTCGAAGCACTGCAATGTTAGTACACAGCAGGATCCCGTACACAGCAATGTTTGTACACAGCAGGAAATCCAACACAGAAATGTTAGTACACAGCAGGATCCCGTACACAGCAATGTTTGTACACAGCAGGAAATCCAACACAGCAATATTTGTACACAGCAGCATTCCATACACTGCAATGTTTGTTCACAGCAGGATGACACACTCAGCAATGTTTATACACAGCAGGAACCCACGCACAGCAGTGTTTGTACATAGCAAGATCCCACACACAGCAATGTTTGTGCACAGCAGGATCTCACACACAGCAAAGTTTGTACACAGCAAGATCACAAACACAGCAATGTTTGTACACAGCAGGATCTCACACACAGCAATGTTTGCACACAGCAGGAACACACACACAGCAATGTTTGTACACAGCAAGATCCCACACACAGCAATGTTTGTATACAGAACTATCCCATGCTCCGCCATGTTTGTACACAGTAGGATCCCACAGACTGCAATGTTTATACACAGCAAGAGCCCACACATAGCAATGTTTGTACAAAATAGGCTTAAACACCCAGCAATGTTTGTACACAGCACAATCCCACATGCTGCAATGTTTGTACACACCAGGATCCCCCACAAAGCAATGTTTGTGCACAGCATGAACCCATACGCTGCAATGTATGTACACAGCAAGATCCCATGCACAACTATGTTTGTACACAGCAAGATCTCACACACCGCAATGTTTGCACGCAGCAGGAACACACACACAGCAATGTTTGTACACAACAAGATCCCACACACAGCAATGTTTGTATACAGCAGGATCCCAAGCACTGCAATGTTTGTACACAGCAGGATGCTGCACACTCAGCAAAGTTTGTACACAGCAGGATCTCCAACACAGCAATGTTTGTACACAGCAGGATCCCACACACAGCAATATTTGTACACAGCAGGATTCCTCACGCTGCAATGTTTGTTCACAGCAGGATGCCACACACAGCAATGTTTATACACAGCAGGATACCACACACAGAAATGTTTGTACACAGCAACATCCCACACACAGCAATGTCTTGAACCAGGAGATTCCCACACACAGCAATGTTTGTACACAGCAGAATGCCGCACAGAGCAATGTTTGTACACAGCAGGATCCCACACCGAGCAATGTTTGTACACAGCAAGATCCCACACGCAGCAATGTTTGTGCACAGCAGGATCTCACACACAGCACTGTTTGTGCTCAGCAGTATCCCACAAACAGCAATGTTTGTACACAGCAAGATCTCACACACAGCAATGTTTACACGTAGCAGGAACACATACACAGCAATGTTTGTACACAGCAAGATCCCACACACAGCAATGTTTGTATACAGCAGGATCCCAAGCACTGCAATGTTTGTACACAGCAGGATCCTGTCCACAGCATTGTTTGCACACAGCAGGATGCTGCACACACAGCAAAGTTTGTACACAGTAGGATCTCCAACACAGCAATGTTTGTACACAGCAGGATCCCACACACAGCAATATTTGTACACAGCAGGATTCCTCACGCTGCAATGTATGTACACAGCAGGATCCCATGCACAACTATGTTTGTACACAGCAAGATCTCACACACAGCAATGTTTGCACACAGCAGGAACACACACACAGCAATGTTTGTAAACAGCAGGATCCCAAGCACTGCAATGTTTGTACACAGCAGGATCCTGTACACAGCATTGTTTGTACACAGCAGGATGCTGCACACACAGCAAAGTTTGTACACAGCAGGATCTCCAACACAGCAATGTTTGTACACAGCAGGATCCCACACACAGCAATATTTGTACACAGCAGGATTCCTCACGCTGCAATGTTTGTTCACAGCAGGATTCCTCACGCTGCAATGTTTGTTCACAGCAGGATGCCATGCACAGCAATGTTTGTACACAGCAAGATTCCACACAGCAATGTCTTGAACCAGGAGATTCCCACACACAGCAATGTTTGTACACAGCAGAATGCCACACACAGCAAAGTTTGTACACAGCAAGATCACACACACAGCAATATTTGTACACAGCAGGATCACATATGCAGCAATGTTTGTACACACCAGCATCCCACAAACAGCAATGTTTGTACACAGCAGGATCCCATACACAGCAATGTTAGTACACAGCAGGATCCCGTACACAGCAATGTTAGTACACAGCAGGATCCCGTACACACAGCAATGTTTGTACAAAGCAGGATCCCCCACACAGCAATGTTTGCGCACAGCATGAACCCATACAAAGCAATGTTTGTACACAACATTATCCTGCACACAGCAATCATTGTATACAGGAGGATTTCACACACAGCAATGTTTGTAACCAGGAGGATCCCACACAAAGCAATATTTGTACACAGCAGGATCCCACAAACATCAATGTTTATACGCAGCAGGGTCCCACACCGAGCAATGTTTGTACACAGCAGTATCCCATGCTCGGCAATCTTTGTACACGGTAGGATCCCACACACTGCAATGTATATACACAGCAAGATCCCACATATAGCAATGTTTGTACAGAGCAGGCTAAAACACCCAGCAATGTTTGTACACAGCAGGATCACACATGCAGGAATGTTTGTACACAACAGGATCCCACACACAGCAATGCTTGTACACAGCAGGATCCCGTACACAGCAATGTTTGTACACAGCAGGATCCCGTACACACAGCTACGTTTGTACACAGCAGCGTTCGAAGCACTGCAATGTTAGTACACAGCAGGATCCCGTACACAGCAATGTTTGTACACAGCAGGAAATCCAACACAGAAATGTTAGTACACAGCAGGATCCCGTACACAGCAATGTTTGTACACAGCAGGAAATCCAACACAGCAATATTTGTACACAGCAGCATTCCATACACTGCAATGTTTGTTCACAGCAGGATGACACACTCAGCAATGTTTATACACAGCAGGAACCCACGCACAGCAGTGTTTGTACATAGCAAGATCCCACACACAGCAATGTTTGTGCACAGCAGGATCTCACACACAGCAAAGTTTGTACACAGCAAGATCACAAACACAGCAATGTTTGTACACAGCAGGATCTCACACACAGCAATGTTTGCACACAGCAGGAACACACACACAGCAATGTTTGTACACAGCAAGATCCCACACACAGCAATGTTTGTATACAGAACTATCCCATGCTCCGCCATGTTTGTACACAGTAGGATCCCACAGACTGCAATGTTTATACACAGCAAGAGCCCACACATAGCAATGTTTGTACAAAATAGGCTTAAACACCCAGCAATGTTTGTACACAGCACCATCCCACATGCTGCAATGTTTGTACACACCAGGATCCCCCACAAAGCAATGTTTGTGCACAGCATGAACCCATACGCTGCAATGTATGTACACAGCAAGATCCCATGCACAACTATGTTTGTACACAGCAAGATCTCACACACCGCAATGTTTGCACGCAGCAGGAACACACACACAGCAATGTTTGTACACAACAAGATCCCACACACAGCAATGTTTGTATACAGCAGGATCCCAAGCACTGCAATGTTTGTACACAGCAGGATGCTGCACACTCAGCAAAGTTTGTACACAGCAGGATCTCCAACACAGCAATGTTTGTACACAGCAGGATCCCACACACAGCAATATTTGTACACAGCAGGATTCCTCACGCTGCAATGTTTGTTCACAGCAGGATGCCACACACAGCAATGTTTATACACAGCAGGATACCACACACAGAAATGTTTGTACACAGCAACATCCCACACACAGCAATGTCTTGAACCAGGAGATTCCCACACACAGCAATGTTTGTACACAGCAGAATGCCGCACAGAGCAATGTTTGTACACAGCAGGATCCCACACCGAGCAATGTTTGTACACAGCAAGATCCCACACGCAGCAATGTTTGTGCACAGCAGGATCTCACACACAGCACTGTTTGTGCTCAGCAGTATCCCACAAACAGCAATGTTTGTACACACCAGCATCCCACGCACAGCAATGTATGTACACAGCAAGATCCCATGCACAACTATGTTTGTACACAGCAAGATCTCACACACAGCAATGTTTGCACGCAGCAGGAACACACACACAGCAATGTTTGTACACAACAAGATCCCACACACAGCAATGTTTGTATACAGCAGGATCCCAAGCACTGCAATGTTTGTACACAGCAGGATGCTGCACACTCAACAAAGTTTGTACACAGCAGGATCCCACACACAGCAATATTTGTACACAGCAGGATTCCTCACGCTGCAATGTTTGTTCACAGCAGGATGCCACACACAGCAATGTTTATACACAGCAGGATACCACACACAGAAATGTTTGTACACAGCAACATCCCACACACAGCAATGTCTTGAACCAGGAGATTCCCACACACAGCAATGTTTGTACACAGCAAGATCCCACACGCAGCAATGTTTGTGCACAGCAGGATCTCACACACAGCACTGTTTGTGCTCAGCAGGATCCCACAAACAGCAATGTTTGTACACACCAGCATCCCACGCACAGCAATGTTTGTACTCAGCTGGATCCCGTACACAGCAATGTTTGTACACAGCAGGATCCCGGACACACAGCTATGTTTGTACACTGCAGGATTCCAAGCACTGCAATGTTAGTACACAGCAGGATCCCGTACACAGCAATGTTTGTACACAGCAGGATCCCGTACACACAGCAATGTTTGTACAAAGCAGGATCCCATACACAGCAATGTTTGCACACAGCATGAACCCATACAAAGCAATGTACACAACATGATCCTGCACACAGCAATCATTGTATACAGGAGGATCTCACACACAGCAATGTTTATAACCAGGAGGATCCCACACAAAGCAATGTTTGTTCACAGCAGGATCCCACAAACATCAATGTTTATACGCAGCAGGGTCCCACTCCGAGCAATGTTTGTACACAGCAGGATCCCATGCACAACTATGTTTATACACAGCAAGATCTCTCACACAGCAATGTTTGCACACAGCAGGAACACACACACAGCAATGTTTGTACACAGCAAGATCCCACACACAGCAATGTTTGTACACAGCAGTATCCCATGCTCGGCAATCTTTGTACATGGTAGGATCCCACACACTGCAATGTATATACACAGCAAGATCCCACATATAGCAATGTTTGTACACAGCAGTATCACATGCTCAGCAATGTTTGTACCCAGTAGGATCCCAGACATTGTAATGTTTATACACAGCAAGATCCCACACACAGCAATGTTTGTACAGAGCAGGCTAAAACACCCAGCAGTGTTTGTACACAGCAGGATCCCACATGCAGCAATGTTTGTACATACCAGGATCCCACAGAGAGCAATGTTTGTACACAGCAGGATCCCAAGCACTGCAATGTTTGTACACAGCAGGATCCCGTACACAGCAATGTTTGTAGACAGCAGGATCCCGTACACACAGCTATGTTTGTACACAGCAGGATTCAAAGCACTGCAATGTTAGTACACAGCAGGATCCTGTAAACAGCAATGTTTGTACACAGCAGGATGCTGCACACACAGCAATGTTTGTACACACCAGGATCTCCAACACAGAAATGTTTGTACACAGCAGGATGCTGCGCACACAGCAATATTTGTACACACCAGGATCTCCAACACAGAAATGTTTGTACACAGCAGGATTCCACACACAACAACGTTTGTACACAGCAGGATCCCACACACAGCAATGTTTGTACACAACAGGATGCCGTACACATCCATGTTTGTACACAGCAGAATCACACACACAGAAATGTTTGTACTCAGCAAGATCCCACACACAGCAATGTTTTTAACCAGGTGGATCGCACACATAGCAATGTTTATAGGTAGCAGGATCCCAATACGAGCAATGTTTGTACAAAGCAATATCCCACACGCAGCAATGTTTGCGCACAGCAGTACTGCACACACAACACAGCGATGCTTGCGCACAGCAGGATCCCACACACAGCAATGTTTGTACACAGCAAGATCCCACATGCGGCAATGTTTGTACACACCAGGATCCCCCACACAGCAATGTTTGTGCACAGCATGAACCCATAGGCTGCAATGTATGTACACAGCAGGATCCCATGCACAACTATGTTTGTACACAGCAAGATCTCACACACAGCAATGTTTGCACACAGCAGGAACACACACACAGCAATGTTTGTACACAGCAAGATCCCATACACAGCAATGTTTGTATACAGAACTATCCCATGCTCCGCAATGTTTGTACACAGTAGGATCCCACAGACTGCAATGTTTGTGCACAGCATGAACCCATACGCTGAAATGTATGTACACAGCAAGATCCCATGCACAACAATGTTTGTACACAGCAAGATCTCACACACAGCAATGTTTACACGTAGCAGGAACACATACACAGCAATGTTTGTACACAGCAAGATCCCACACACAGCAATGTTTGTATACAGCAGGATCCCAAGCACTGCAATGTTTGTACACAGCAGGATCCTGTCCACAGCATTGTTTGCACACAGCAGGATGCTGCACACACAGCAAAGTTTGTACACAGTAGGATCTCCAACACAGCAATGTTTGTACACAGCAGGATCCCACACACAGCAATATTTGTACACAGCAGGATTCCTCACGCTGCAATGTTTGTACATAGCAGGATACCACACACAGAAATGTTTGTACACAGCAAGATCCCACACACAGCAATGTCTTGAACCAGGAGATTCCCACACACAGCAATGTTTGTACACAGCAGAATGCCGCACAGAGCAATGTTTGTACACAGCAGGATCCCACACCGAGCAATGTTTGTACACAGCAAGATCCCACACGCAGCAATGTTTGTGCACAGCAGGATCTCACACACAGCACTGTTTGTGCTCAGCAGTATCCCACAAACAGCAATGTTTGTACACACCAGCATCCCACGCACAGCAATGTATGTACACAGCAAGATCCCATGCACAACTATGTTTGTACACAGCAAGATCTCACACACAGCAATGTTTGCACGCAGCAGGAACACACACACAGCAATGTTTGTACACAACAAGATCCCACACACAGCAATGTTTGTATACAGCAGGATCCCAAGCACTGCAATGTTTGTACACAGCAGGATGCTGCACACTCAACAAAGTTTGTACACAGCAGGATCCCACACACAGCAATATTTGTACACAGCAGGATTCCTCACGCTGCAATGTTTGTTCACAGCAGGATGCCACACACAGCAATGTTTATACACAGCAGGATACCACACACAGAAATGTTTGTACACAGCAACATCCCACACACAGCAATGTCTTGAACCAGGAGATTCCCACACACAGCAATGTTTGTACACAGCAAGATCCCACACGCAGCAATGTTTGTGCACAGCAGGATCTCACACACAGCACTGTTTGTGCTCAGCAGGATCCCACAAACAGCAATGTTTGTACACACCAGCATCCCACGCACAGCAATGTTTGTACTCAGCTGGATCCCGTACACAGCAATGTTTGTACACAGCAGGATCCCGGACACACAGCTATGTTTGTACACTGCAGGATTCCAAGCACTGCAATGTTAGTACACAGCAGGATCCCGTACACAGCAATGTTTGTACACAGCAGGATCCCGTACACACAGCAATGTTTGTACAAAGCAGGATCCCATACACAGCAATGTTTGCACACAGCATGAACCCATACAAAGCAATGTACACAACATGATCCTGCACACAGCAATCATTGTATACAGGAGGATCTCACACACAGCAATGTTTATAACCAGGAGGATCCCACACAAAGCAATGTTTGTTCACAGCAGGATCCCACAAACATCAATGTTTATACGCAGCAGGGTCCCACTCCGAGCAATGTTTGTACACAGCAGGATCCCATGCACAACTATGTTTATACACAGCAAGATCTCTCACACAGCAATGTTTGCACACAGCAGGAACACACACACAGCAATGTTTGTACACAGCAAGATCCCACACACAGCAATGTTTGTACACAGCAGTATCCCATGCTCGGCAATCTTTGTACATGGTAGGATCCCACACACTGCAATGTATATACACAGCAAGATCCCACATATAGCAATGTTTGTACACAGCAGTATCACATGCTCAGCAATGTTTGTACCCAGTAGGATCCCAGACATTGTAATGTTTATACACAGCAAGATCCGACACACAGCAATGTTTGTACAGAGCAGGCTAAAACACCCAGCAGTGTTTGTACACAGCAGGATCCCACATGCAGCAATGTTTGTACATACCAGGATCCCACAGAGAGCAATGTTTGTACACAGCAGGATCCCAAGCACTGCAATGTTTGTACACAGCAGGATCCCGTACACAGCAATGTTTGTAGACAGCAGGATCCCGTACACACAGCAATGTTTGTGCACAGCAGGATCTCACACACAGCAATGTTTGTGCACAGCAGGATCCCACACACAGCAAAGTTTGTACACAGCAAGATCACAAAGACAGCAATGTTTGTACACAGCAGGATCACATATGCAGCAATGTTTGTACACACCAGGATCCAACACACAGCAATGTTTGTACACAGCAGGATCCCGTACACACAGCTATGTTTGTACACAGCAGGATTCAAAGCACTGCAATGTTAGTACACAGCAGGATCCCGTAAACAGCAATGTTTGTACACAGCAGGTTGCTGCACACACAGCAATGTTTGTACACACCAGTATCTCCAAAACAGAAATGTTTGTACACAGCAGGATCCCACACTCAGCAATGTTTGTACACCGCAGGAACCCACACACTGCAATGTTTATATAAAGCAAGATCCCGTACAGGGCAATGTTTGTACACAGCAGGATGCCGTACACATCAATGTTTGTACACAGCAGGATCTCGTACACACAGCAATTTATGCACACAGCAGATTCACACACACAGCAATGGTTGTACACAGCAGGATCCCACGCAAAGCAATGTCTGTACACAGCAGGTTCCTGTACACAGTAATGTTTGTACACAGCAGGGTACAACACACAGAAATGTTTGTACTCAGCAAGATCCCACACACAGCAATGTTTTTAACCAGGAGGATCCCACACACAGCAATGTTTATACGCAGCGGGATCCCAAACCGAGCAATGTTTGTACAAAGCAAGATCCCACACGCAGCAACGTTTGTGTACAGCAGGATCGCACACACAACACAGCAATGTTTGTACACAGCAAGATCCCACACACAGCAATATTTGTACACAGCAGGATCCCATACACAGCAATGTTTGTACACAGCAAGATCCCGTTCACACAGCTACGTTTGTACACAGCAGCATTCGAAGCACTGCAATGTTAGTACACAGCAGGATCCCGTACACAGCAATGTTTGTACACAGCAGGATGCTGCACACACAGCAATGTTTGTACCCGGCAGGAAATCCAACACAGAAATGTTTGTACACAGCAGGATCTCACAAACAGCAATATTTGTACACAGCAGCATTCCACACACAGCAATGTTTGTACACAGCAGGAACCAATGCACAGCAATGTTTGCAGAAATAGGAATGTCACACACAGCAATATTATACACAGCAGGATCCCGTATACGGCAATGTTTGTACACAGCAGGATCCCACACACAGCAATGTTTGTACACAGCAGGATCCCGTACACAACAATGTTTGTACGCAGCAGGATCCCGTACACACAGCAATTTTTGTACACAGCAGGAATCCACACAGAGCAATGTTTGTGCACAGCAGGATCCCATGCACAGCAATGTTTGTATACAGAACTATCCCATGCTCCGCAATGTTTGTACACAGTAGGATCCCACAGACTGCAATGTTTGTGCACAGCATGAACCCATACGCTGAAATGTATGTACACAGCAAGATCCCATGCACAACAATGTTTGTACACAGCAAGATCTCACACACAGCAATGTTTACACGTAGCAGGAACACATACACAGCAATGTTTGTACACAGCAAGATCCCACACACAGCAATGTTTGTATACAGCAGGATCCCAAGCACTGCAATGTTTGTACACAGCAGGATCCTGTCCACAGCATTGTTTGCACACAGCAGGATGCTGCACACACAGCAAAGTTTGTACACAGTAGGATCTCCAACACAGCAATGTTTGTACACAGCAGGATCCCACACACAGCAATATTTGTACACAGCAGGATTCCTCACGCTGCAATGTTTGTACATAGCAGGATACCACACACAGAAATGTTTGTACACAGCAAGATCCCACACACAGCAATGTCTTGAACCAGGAGATTCCCACACACAGCAATGTTTGTACACAGCAGAATGCCGCACAGAGCAATGTTTGTACACAGCAGGATCCCACACCGAGCAATGTTTGTACACAGCAAGATCCCACACGCAGCAATGTTTGTGCACAGCAGGATCTCACACACAGCACTGTTTGTGCTCAGCAGTATCCCACAAACAGCAATGTTTGTACACACCAGCATCCCACGCACAGCAATGTATGTACACAGCAAGATCCCATGCACAACTATGTTTGTACACAGCAAGATCTCACACACAGCAATGTTTGCACGCAGCAGGAACACACACACAGCAATGTTTGTACACAACAAGATCCCACACACAGCAATGTTTGTATACAGCAGGATCCCAAGCACTGCAATGTTTGTACACAGCAGGATGCTGCACACTCAACAAAGTTTGTACACAGCAGGATCCCACACACAGCAATATTTGTACACAGCAGGATTCCTCACGCTGCAATGTTTGTTCACAGCAGGATGCCACACACAGCAATGTTTATACACAGCAGGATACCACACACAGAAATGTTTGTACACAGCAACATCCCACACACAGCAATGTCTTGAACCAGGAGATTCCCACACACAGCAATGTTTGTACACAGCAAGATCCCACACGCAGCAATGTTTGTGCACAGCAGGATCTCACACACAGCACTGTTTGTGCTCAGCAGGATCCCACAAACAGCAATGTTTGTACACACCAGCATCCCACGCACAGCAATGTTTGTACTCAGCTGGATCCCGTACACAGCAATGTTTGTACACAGCAGGATCCCGGACACACAGCTATGTTTGTACACTGCAGGATTCCAAGCACTGCAATGTTAGTACACAGCAGGATCCCGTACACAGCAATGTTTGTACACAGCAGGATCCCGTACACACAGCAATGTTTGTACAAAGCAGGATCCCATACACAGCAATGTTTGCACACAGCATGAACCCATACAAAGCAATGTACACAACATGATCCTGCACACAGCAATCATTGTATACAGGAGGATCTCACACACAGCAATGTTTATAACCAGGAGGATCCCACACAAAGCAATGTTTGTTCACAGCAGGATCCCACAAACATCAATGTTTATACGCAGCAGGGTCCCACTCCGAGCAATGTTTGTACACAGCAGGATCCCATGCACAACTATGTTTATACACAGCAAGATCTCTCACACAGCAATGTTTGCACACAGCAGGAACACACACACAGCAATGTTTGTACACAGCAAGATCCCACACACAGCAATGTTTGTACACAGCAGTATCCCATGCTCGGCAATCTTTGTACATGGTAGGATCCCACACACTGCAATGTATATACACAGCAAGATCCCACATATAGCAATGTTTGTACACAGCAGTATCACATGCTCAGCAATGTTTGTACCCAGTAGGATCCCAGACATTGTAATGTTTATACACAGCAAGATCCCACACACAGCAATGTTTGTACAGAGCAGGCTAAAACACCCAGCAGTGTTTGTACACAGCAGGATCCCACATGCAGCAATGTTTGTACATACCAGGATCCCACAGAGAGCAATGTTTGTACACAGCAGGATCCCAAGCACTGCAATGTTTGTACACAGCAGGATCCCGTACACAGCAATGTTTGTAGACAGCAGGATCCCGTACACACAGCTATGTTTGTACACAGCAGGATTCAAAGCACTGCAATGTTAGTACACAGCAGGATCCTGTAAACAGCAATGTTTGTACACAGCAGGGTGCTGCACACACAGCAATGTTTGTACACACCAGGATCTCCAACACAGAAATGTTTGTACACAGCAGGATTCCACACACAACAACGTTTGTACACAGCAGGATCCCACACACAGCAATGTTTGTACACAACAGGATGCCGTACACATCCATGTTTGTACACAGCAGAATCACACACACAGAAATGTTTGTACTCAGCAAGATCCCACACACAGCAATGTTTTTAACCAGGTGGATCGCACACATAGCAATGTTTATAGGTAGCAGGATCCCAATACGAGCAATGTTTGTACAAAGCAATATCCCACACGCAGCAATGTTTGCGCACAGCAGGACTGCACACACAACACAGCGATGCTTGCGCACAGCAGGATCCCACACACAGCAATGTTTGTACACAGCAAGATCCCACATGCGGCAATGTTTGTACACACCAGGATCCCCCACACAGCAATGTTTGTGCACAGCATGAACCCATAGGCTGCAATGTATGTACACAGCAGGATCCCATGCACAACTATGTTTGTACACAGCAAGATCTCACACACAGCAATGTTTGCACACAGCAGGAACACACACACAGCAATGTTTGTACACTGCAAGATCCCATACACAGCAATGTTTGTATACAGAACTATCCCATGCTCCGCAATGTTTGTACACAGTAGGATCCCACAGACTGCAATGTTTGTGCACAGCATGAACCCATACGCTGAAATGTATGTACACAGCAAGATCCCATGCACAACAATGTTTGTACACAGCAAGATCTCACACACAGCAATGTTTACACGTAGCAGGAACACATACACAGCAATGTTTGTACACAGCAAGATCCCACACACAGCAATGTTTGTATACAGCAGGATCCCAAGCACTGCAATGTTTGTACACAGCAGGATCCTGTCCACAGCATTGTTTGCACACAGCAGGATGCTGCACACACAGCAAAGTTTGTACACAGTAGGATCTCCAACACAGCAATGTTTGTACACAGCAGGATCCCACACACAGCAATATTTGTACACAGCAGGATTCCTCACGCTGCAATGTTTGTACACAGCAGGATACCACACACAGAAATGTTTGTACACAGCAAGATCCCACACACAGCAATGTCTTGAACCAGGAGATTCCCACACACAGCAATGTTTGTACACAGCAGAATGCCACACAGAGCAATGTTTATACGCAGCAGGATCCCACAGCGAGCAATGTTTGTACACAGCAAGATCACACACACAGCAATGTTTGTGCACAGCAGGATCTCACACACAGCAATGTTTGTGCTCAGCAGGATCCCACACACAGCAAAGTTTGTACACAGCAAGATCACAAACACAGCAATATTTGTACACAGCAGGATCACATATGCAGCAATTTTTGTACACACCAGCATCCCACACACAGCAATGTTTGTACACAGCAGGTTCCCAAGCACTGCAATGTTTGTACACAGCAGGATCCCATGCACAACTATGTTTGTACACAGCAAGATCTCACAGATAGCAAAGTTTGCACTCGGCAGGAACACACACAGAGCAATGTTTGTACACAGCAAGATCCCACACACAGCAATGTTTGTACACAGCAGTATCCCATGCTCGGCAATCTTTGTACATGGTAGGATCCCACACACTGCAATGTATATACACAGCAAGATCCCACATATAGCAATATTTGTACAGAGCAGGCTAAAACACCCAGCAATGTTTGTACACAGCAGGATCATACATGCAGGAATGTTTGTACACATCAGGATCCCAAGCACTGCATTGTTTGTACACAGCAGGATCCCGTACACACAGCTACGTTTGTACACAGCAGCATTCGAAGCACTGCAATGTTTGGACACAGCAGGATGCTGCACACACAGCAATGTTTATACACGGCAGCAAATCCAACACAGAAATATTTGTACACAGCAGGATCCCACACACTGCAATGTTTGTTCACAGCAGGATGACACATTCAGCAATGTTTATACACAGCAGGAACCCACGCACAGCAGTGTTTGTACACAGCAAGATCCCACACACAGCAATGTTTGTGCACAGCAGGATCTCACACACAGCAATGTTTGTGCACAGCAGGATCCCACACACAGCAACGTTTGTACACAGCAAGATCACAAAGACAGCAATGTTTGTACACAGCAGGATCACATATGCAGCAATGTTTGTACACACCAGGATCCAACACACAGCAATGTTTGTACACAGCAGGATCCCGTACACACAGCTATGTTTGTACACAGCAGGATTCAAAGCACTGCAATGTTAGTACACAGCAGGATCCCGTAAACAGCAATGTTTGTACACAGCAGGATGCTGCACACACAGCAATGTTTGTACACACCAGTATCTCCAAAACAGAAATGTTTGTACACAGCAGGATCCCACACTCAGCAATGTTTGTACACAGCAGGAACCCACACACTGCAATGTTTATATAAAGCAAGATCCCGTACAGGGCAATGTTTGTACACAGCAGGATGCCGTACACATCAATGTTTGTACACAGCAGGATCTCGTACACACAGCAATTTATGCACACAGCAGATTCACACACACAGCAATGGTTGTACACAGCAGGATCCCGTACACACAGCTATGTTTGTACACAGGAGGATCACACACACAGCAATGTTTGTACACAGCAGGATGCCACGCACAGCAATGTTTGTACACAGCTGGATCCCGTACACAGCAATCATTGTACACAGGAGGATCTCACACACAGCAATGTTTGTACGCAGCAGGATCCCATGCACAACTATGTTTGTACACAGCAAGATCTCACAGATAGCAAAGTTTGCACTCGGCAGGAACACACACAGAGCAATGTTTGTACACAGCAAGATCCCACACACAGCAATGTTTGTACACAGCAGTATCCCATGCTCGGCAATCTTTGTACATGGTAGGATCCCACACACTGCAATGTATATACACAGCAAGATCCCACATATAGCAATATTTGTACAGAGCAGGCTAAAACACCCAGCAATGTTTGTACACAGCAGGATCATACATGCAGGAATGTTTGTACACATCAGGATCCCAAGCACTGCATTGTTTGTACACAGCAGGATCCCGTACACACAGCTACGTTTGTACACAGCAGCATTCGAAGCACTGCAATGTTTGGACACAGCAGGATGCTGCACACACAGCAATGTTTATACACGGCAGCAAATCCAACACAGAAATGTTTGTACACAGCAGGATCCCACACACTGCAATGTTTGTTCACAGCAGGATGACACATTCAGCAATGTTTATACACAGCAGGAACCCACGCACAGCAGTGTTTGTACACAGCAAGATCCCACACACAGCAATGTTTGTGCACAGCAGGATCTCACACACAGCAATGTTTGTGCACAGCAGGATCCCACACACAGCAAAGTTTGTACACAGCAAGATCACAAAGACAGCAATGTTTGTACACAGCAGGATCACATATGCAGCAATGTTTGTACACACCAGGATCCAACACACAGCAATGTTTGTACACAGCAGGATCCCGTACACACAGCTATGTTTGTACACAGCAGGATTCAAAGCACTGCAATGTTAGTACACAGCAGGATCCCGTAAACAGCAATGTTTGTACACAGCAGGATGCTGCACACACAGCAATGTTTGTACACACCAGTATCTCCAAAACAGAAATGTTTGTACACAGCAGGATCCCACACTCAGCAATGTTTGTACACCGCAGGAACCCACACACTGCAATGTTTATATAAAGCAAGATCCCGTACAGGGCAATGTTTGTACACAGCAGGATGCCGTACACATCAATGTTTGTACACAGCAGGATCTCGTACACACAGCAATTTATGCACACAGCAGATTCACACACACAGCAATGGTTGTACACAGCAGGATCCCACGCAAAGCAATGTCTGTACACAGCAGGTTCCTGTACACAGTAATGTTTGTACACAGCAGGGTACAACACACAGAAATGTTTGTACTCAGCAAGATCCCACACACAGCAATGTTTTTAACCAGGAGGATCCCACACACAGCAATGTTTATACGCAGCGGGATCCCAAACCGAGCAATGTTTGTACAAAGCAAGATCCCACACGCAGCAACGTTTGTGTACAGCAGGATCGCACACACAACACAGCAATGTTTGTACACAGCAAGATCCCACACACAGCAATATTTGTACACAGCAGGATCCCATACACAGCAATGTTTGTACACAGCAAGATCCCGTTCACACAGCTACGTTTGTACACAGCAGCATTCGAAGCACTGCAATGTTAGTACACAGCAGGATCCCGTACACAGCAATGTTTGTACACAGCAGGATGCTGCACACACAGCAATGTTTGTACCCGGCAGGAAATCCAACACAGAAATGTTTGTACACAGCAGGATCTCACAAACAGCAATATTTGTACACAGCAGCATTCCACACACAGCAATGTTTGTACACAGCAGGAACCAATGCACAGCAATGTTTGCACAAATAGGAATGTCACACACAGCAATATTATACACAGCAGGATCCCGTATACGGCAATGTTTGTACACAGCAGGATCCCACACACAGCAATGTTTGTACACAGCAGGATCCCGTACACAACAATGTTTGTACGCAGCAGGATCCCGTACACACAGCAATTTTTGTACACAGCAGGAATCCACACAGAACAATGTTTGTGCACAGCAGGATCCCATGCACAGCAATGTTTGTACGCAGTAGGATCCTGTACACAGTAATGTTTGTACACAGCAGGATGCCAGACACAGCAATGTTTGTACACAGCAGGATCCCACACACAGCAATGTTTATACACAGCAGGATCACACACACAGCAATCTTTGTACAAAACAGGATACCAAACACTGCAATGTTGGCTCACAGCAGGATCCTACACACAGCAAATTTGTACAAAGCAGGATCCCCCACACAGCAATGTTTGTACACAGCAGGATCCCCCACACACAGCAATGTTTGTACACAGCAGAATCCCATACTCAGCAATGTCTGTACACAGCAGGATCCAACAAACATCAATGTTTATACGCAGCACGCTCCCACACCGAGCAATGTTTGTACACAGCAGGATCCCATGCACAACTATGTTTGTACACAGCAAGATCTCACACACAGCAATGTTTGCACACAGCAGGAACACAACAAAGCAATGTTTGTACACAGCAGGATCCCACAGACTGCAACGTTTGTACACAGCAGGATCCCACACACAGCAATGTTTGTACACTGCAGGATCCGGTACACATCAATGTTTGTACACAGCAGGTTCCTGTACACAGCATTGTTCGTACACAGCAGGATCACCAACACAGCAATGTTTTTACACAGCAGGATCCCACACACAGCAATATTTGTACACAGCAGGATTCCTCACGCTGCAATGTTTGTTCACAGCAGGATGCCACGCACAGCAATGTTTGTACACAGCAGGATCCCACACCGAGCAATGTTTGTACACAGCAGGATCTCACACACAGCAATGTTTGTATACACCAGGATCCCACAGACTGCAATGTTTGTACAGAGCAGGATCCCGTACACAGCAATGTTTGTACACAGCAGGATTCAAAGCACTGCAATGTTAGTACACAGCAGGATCACATATGCAGCAATGTTTGTACACACCAGGATCCCACACACAGCAATATTTCCACACAGCAGGATCCCAAGCACTGCAATGTTTGTACACAGCAGGATTCCACACACAGCAATGTTTGTACACAGCAGGATCCCAAACACAGCAATGTTTGTACACAGCAGGATTCCACACACAGCAATGTTAGTACACAGCAGGATCCCAAGCACTGCAATGTTAGTACACAGCAGGACCCCATACACAGCAATGTTTGTACACAGCAGGATCCCATACACAGCAATGTTTGTGCACAGCAGGAACACACACACAGCAATGTTTGTACACAGCAAGATCCCACACACAGCAATGTTTGTACACAGCAGTATCCCATGCTCGGCAATCTTTGTACATGGTAGGATCCCACACACTGCAATGTATATACACAGCAAGATCCCACATATAGCAATGTTTGTACACAGCAGTATCACATGCTCAGCAATGTTTGTACCCAGTAGGATCCCAGACATTGTAATGTTTATACACAGCAAGATCCCACACACAGCAATGTTTGTACAGAGCAGGCTAAAACACCCAGCAGTGTTTGTACACAGCAGGATCCCACATGCAGCAATGTTTGTACATACCAGGATCCCACAGAGAGCAATGTTTGTACACAGCAGGATCCCAAGCACTGCAATGTTTGTACACAGCAGGATCCCGTACACAGCAATGTTTGTAGACAGCAGGATCCCGTACACACAGCTATGTTTGTACACAGCAGGATTCAAAGCACTGCAATGTTAGTACACAGCAGGATCCTGTAAACAGCAATGTTTGTACACAGCAGGATGCTGCACACACAGCAATGTTTGTACACACCAGGATCCCCAACACAGAAATGTTTGTACACAGCAGGATGCTGCGCACACAGCAATATTTGTACACACCAGGATCTCCAACACAGAAATGTTTGTACACAGCAGGATTCTACACACAACAACGTTTGTACACAGCAGGATCCCACACACAGCAATGTTTGTACACAACAGGATGCCGTACACATCCATGTTTGTACACAGCAGAATCACACACACAGAAATGTTTGTACTCAGCAAGATCCCACACACAGCAATGTTTTTAACCAGGTGGATCGCACACATAGCAATGTTTATAGGTAGCAGGATCCCAATACGAGCAATGTTTGTACAAAGCAATATCCCACACGCAGCAATGTTTGCGCACAGCAGGACTGCACACACAACACAGCGATGCTTGCGCACAGCAGGATCCCACACACAGCAATGTTTGTACACAGCAAGATCCCACATGCGGCAATGTTTGTACACACCAGGATCCCCCACACAGCAATGTTTGTGCACAGCATGAACCCATAGGCTGCAATGTATGTACACAGCAGGATCCCATGCACAACTATGTTTGTACACAGCAAGATCTCACACACAGCAATGTTTGCACACAGCAGGAACACACACACAGCAATGTTTGTACACAGCAAGATCCCATACACAGCAATGTTTGTATACAGAACTATCCCATGCTCCGCAATGTTTGTACACAGTAGGATCCCACAGACTGCAATGTTTGTGCACAGCATGAACCCATACGCTGAAATGTATGTACACAGCAAGATCCCATGCACAACAATGTTTGTACACAGCAAGATCTCACACACAGCAATGTTTACACGTAGCAGGAACACATACACAGCAATGTTTGTACACAGCAAGATCCCACACACAGCAATGTTTGTATACAGCAGGATCCCAAGCACTGCAATGTTTGTACACAGCAGGATCCTGTCCACAGCATTGTTTGCACACTGCAGGATGCTGCACACACAGCAAAGTTTGTACACAGTAGGATCTCCAACACAGCAATGTTTGTACACAGCAGGATCCCACACACAGCAATATTTGTGCACAGCAGGATTCCTCACGCTGCAATGTATGTACACAGCAGGATCCCATGCACAACTATGTTTGTACACAGCAAGATCTCACACACAGCAATGTTTGCACACAGCAGGAACACACACACAGCAATGTTTGTAAACAGCAGGATCCCAAGCACTGCAATGTTTGTACACAGCAGGATCCTGTACACAGCATTGTTTGTACACAGCAGGATGCTGCACACACAGCAAAGTTTGTACACAGCAGGATCTCCAACACAGCAATGTTTGTACACAGCAGGATCCCACACACAGCAATATTTGTACACAGCAGGATTCCTCACGCTGCAATGTTTGTTCACAGCAGGATTCCTCACGCTGCAATGTTTGTTCACAGCAGGATGCCATGCACAGCAATGTTTGTACACAACAAGATTCCACACAGCAATGTCTTGAACCAGGAGATTCCCACACACACCAATGTTTGTACACAGCAGGATCCCACACACAGCAATATTTGTACACAGCAGGATTCCTCACGCTGCAATGTTTGTTCACAGCAGGATTCCTCACGCTGCAATGTTTGTTCACAGCAGGATGCCATGCACAGCAATGTTTGTACACAGCAAGATTCCACACAGCAATGTCTTGAACCAGGAGATTCCCACACACAGCAATGTTTGTACACAGCAGAATGCCACACACAGCAAAGTTTGTACACAGCAAGATCACACACACAGCAATATTTGTACACAGCAGGATCACATATGCAGCAATGTTTGTACACACCAGCATCCCACAAACAGCAATGTTTGTACACAGCAGGATCCCATACACAGCAATGTTAGTACACAGCAGGATCCCGTACACAGCAATGTTAGTACACAGCAGGATCCCGTACACACAGCAATGTTTGTACAAAGCAGGATCCCCCACACAGCAATGTTTGCGCACAGCATGAACCCATACAAAGCAATGTTTGTACACAACATTATCCTGCACACAGCAATCATTGTATACAGGAGGATTTCACACACAGCAATGTTTGTAACCAGGAGGATCCCACACAAAGCAATATTTGTACACAGCAGGATCCCACAAACATCAATGTTTATACGCAGCAGGGTCCCACACCGAGCAATGTTTGTACACAGCAGTATCCCATGCTCGGCAATCTTTGTACACGGTAGGATCCCACACACTGCAATGTATATACACAGCAAGATCCCACATATAGCAATGTTTGTACAGAGCAGGCTAAAACACCCAGCAATGTTTGTACACAGCAGGATCACACATGCAGGAATGTTTGTACACAACAGGATCCCACACACAGCAATGCTTGTACACAGCAGGATCCCGTACACAGCAATGTTTGTACACAGCAGGATCCCGTACACACAGCTACGTTTGTACACAGCAGCGTTCGAAGCACTGCAATGTTAGTACACAGCAGGATCCCGTACACAGCAATGTTTGTACACAGCAGGAAATCCAACACAGAAATGTTAGTACACAGCAGGATCCCGTACACAGCAATGTTTGTACACAGCAGGAAATCCAACACAGCAATATTTGTACACAGCAGCATTCCATACACTGCAATGTTTGTTCACAGCAGGATGACACACTCAGCAATGTTTATACACAGCAGGAACCCACGCACAGCAGTGTTTGTACATAGCAAGATCCCACACACAGCAATGTTTGTGCACAGCAGGATCTCACACACAGCAAAGTTTGTACACAGCAAGATCACAAACACAGCAATGTTTGTACACAGCAGGATCTCACACACAGCAATGTTTGCACACAGCAGGAACACACACACAGCAATGTTTGTACACAGCAAGATCCCACACACAGCAATGTTTGTATACAGAACTATCCCATGCTCCGCCATGTTTGTACACAGTAGGATCCCACAGACTGCAATGTTTATACACAGCAAGAGCCCACACATAGCAATGTTTGTACAAAATAGGCTTAAACACCCAGCAATGTTTGTACACAGCACCATCCCACATGCTGCAATGTTTGTACACACCAGGATCCCCCACAAAGCAATGTTTGTGCACAGCATGAACCCATACGCTGCAATGTATGTACACAGCAAGATCCCATGCACAACTATGTTTGTACACAGCAAGATCTCACACACCGCAATGTTTGCACACAGCAGGAACACACACACAGCAATGTTTGTACACAACAAGATCCCACACACAGCAATGTTTGTATACAGCAGGATCCCAAGCACTGCAATGTTTGTACACAGCAGGATGCTGCACACTCAGCAAAGTTTGTACACAGCAGGATCTCCAACACAGCAATGTTTGTACACAGCAGGATCCCACACACAGCAATATTTGTACACAGCAGGATTCCTCACGCTGCAATGTTTGTTCACAGCAGGATGCCACACACAGCAATGTTTATACACAGCAGGATACCACACACAGAAATGTTTGTACACAGCAACATCCCACACACAGCAATGTCTTGAACCAGGAGATTCCCACACACAGCAATGTTTGTACACAGCAGAATGCCGCACAGAGCAATGTTTGTACACAGCAGGATCCCACACCGAGCAATGTTTGTACACAGCAAGATCCCACACGCAGCAATGTTTGTGCACAGCAGGATCTCACACACAGCACTGTTTGTGCTCAGCAGTATCCCACAAACAGCAATGTTTGTACACACCAGCATCCCACGCACAGCAATGTATGTACACAGCAAGATCCCATGCACAACTATGTTTGTACACAGCAAGATCTCACACACAGCAATGTTTGCACGCAGCAGGAACACACACACAGCAATGTTTGTACACAACAAGATCCCACACACAGCAATGTTTGTATACAGCAGGATCCCAAGCACTGCAATGTTTGTACACAGCAGGATGCTGCACACTCAACAAAGTTTGTACACAGCAGGATCCCACACACAGCAATATTTGTACACAGCAGGATTCCTCACGCTGCAATGTTTGTTCACAGCAGGATGCCACACACAGCAATGTTTATACACAGCAGGATACCACACACAGAAATGTTTGTACACAGCAACATCCCACACACAGCAATGTCTTGAACCAGGAGATTCCCACACACAGCAATGTTTGTACACAGCAAGATCCCACACGCAGCAATGTTTGTGCACAGCAGGATCTCACACACAGCACTGTTTGTGCTCAGCAGGATCCCACAAACAGCAATGTTTGTACACACCAGCATCCCACGCACAGCAATGTTTGTACTCAGCTGGATCCCGTACACAGCAATGTTTGTACACAGCAGGATCCCGGACACACAGCTATGTTTGTACACTGCAGGATTCCAAGCACTGCAATGTTAGTACACAGCAGGATCCCGTACACAGCAATGTTTGTACACAGCAGGATCCCGTACACACAGCAATGTTTGTACAAAGCAGGATCCCATACACAGCAATGTTTGCACACAGCATGAACCCATACAAAGCAATGTACACAACATGATCCTGCACACAGCAATCATTGTATACAGGAGGATCTCACACACAGCAATGTTTATAACCAGGAGGATCCCACACAAAGCAATGTTTGTTCACAGCAGGATCCCACAAACATCAATGTTTATACGCAGCAGGGTCCCACTCCGAGCAATGTTTGTACACAGCAGGATCCCATGCACAACTATGTTTATACACAGCAAGATCTCTCACACAGCAATGTTTGCACACAGCAGGAACACACACACAGCAATGTTTGTACACAGCAAGATCCCACACACAGCAATGTTTGTACACAGCAGTATCCCATGCTCGGCAATCTTTGTACATGGTAGGATCCCACACACTGCAATGTATATACACAGCAAGATCCCACATATAGCAATGTTTGTACACAGCAGTATCACATGCTCAGCAATGTTTGTACCCAGTAGGATCCCAGACATTGTAATGTTTATACACAGCAAGATCCCACACACAGCAATGTTTGTACAGAGCAGGCTAAAACACCCAGCAGTGTTTGTACACAGCAGGATCCCACATGCAGCAATGTTTGTACATACCAGGATCCCACAGAGAGCAATGTTTGTACACAGCAGGATCCCAAGCACTGCAATGTTTGTACACAGCAGGATCCCGTACACAGCAATGTTTGTAGACAGCAGGATCCCGTACACACAGCTATGTTTGTACACAGCAGGATTCAAAGCACTGCAATGTTAGTACACAGCAGGATCCTGTAAACAGCAATGTTTGTACACAGCAGGATGCTGCACACACAGCAATGTTTGTACACACCAGGATCTCCAACACAGAAATGTTTGTACACAGCAGGATGCTGCGCACACAGCAATATTTGTACACACCAGGATCTCCAACACAGAAATGTTTGTACACAGCAGGATTCCACACACAACAACGTTTGTACACAGCAGGATCCCACACACAGCAATGTTTGTACACAACAGGATGCCGTACACATCCATGTTTGTACACAGCAGAATCACACACACAGAAATGTTTGTACTCAGCAAGATCCCACACACAGCAATGTTTTTAACCAGGTGGATCGCACACATAGCAATGTTTATAGGTAGCAGGATCCCAATACGAGCAATGTTTGTACAAAGCAATATCCCACACGCAGCAATGTTTGCGCACAGCAGGATTGCACACACAACACAGCGATGCTTGCGCACAGCAGGATCCCACACACAGCAATGTTTGTACACAGCAAGATCCCACATGCGGCAATGTTTGTACACACCAGGATCCCCCACACAGCAATGTTTGTGCACAGCATGAACCCATAGGCTGCAATGTATGTACACAGCAGGATCCCATGCACAACTATGTTTGTACACAGCAAGATCTCACACACAGCAATGTTTGCACACAGCAGGAACACACACACAGCAATGTTTGTACACAGCAAGATCCCATACACAGCAATGTTTGTATACAGAACTATCCCATGCTCCGCAATGTTTGTACACAGTAGGATCCCACAGACTGCAATGTTTGTGCACAGCATGAACCCATACGCTGAAATGTATGTACACAGCAAGATCCCATGCACAACAATGTTTGTACACAGCAAGATCTCACACACAGCAATGTTTACACGTAGCAGGAACACATACACAGCAATGTTTGTACACAGCAAGATCCCACACACAGCAATGTTTGTATACAGCAGGATCCCAAGCACTGCAATGTTTGTACACAGCAGGATCCTGTCCACAGCATTGTTTGCACACAGCAGGATGCTGCACACACAGCAAAGTTTGTACACAGTAGGATCTCCAACACAGCAATGTTTGTACACAGCAGGATCCCACACACAGCAATATTTGTACACAGCAGGATTCCTCACGCTGCAATGTATGTACACAGCAGGATCCCATGCACAACTATGTTTGTACAAAGCAAGATCTCACACACAGCAATGTTTGCACACAGCAGGAACACACACACAGCAATGTTTGTAAACAGCAGGATCCCAAGCACTGCAATGTTTGTACACAGCAGGATCCTGTACACAGCATTGTTTGTACACAGCAGGATGCTGCACACACAGCAAAGTTTGTACACAGCAGGATCTCCAACACAGCAATGTTTGTACACAGCAGGATCCCACACACAGCAATATTTGTACACAGCAGGATTCCTCACGCTGCAATGTTTGTTCACAGCAGGATTCCTCACGCTGCAATGTTTGTTCACAGCAGGATGCCATGCACAGCAATGTTTGTACACAGCAAGATTCCACACAGCAATGTCTTGAACCAGGAGATTCCCACACACAGCAATGTTTGTACACAGCAGAATGCCACACACAGCAAAGTTTGTACACAGCAAGATCACACACACAGCAATATTTGTACACAGCAGGATCACATATGCAGCAATGTTTGTACACACCAGCATCCCACAAACAGCAATGTTTGTACACAGCAGGATCCCATACACAGCAATGTTAGTACACAGCAGGATCCCGTACACAGCAATGTTAGTACACAGCAGGATCCCGTACACACAGCAATGTTTGTACAAAGCAGGATCCCCCACACAGCAATGTTTGCGCACAGCATGAACCCATACAAAGCAATGTTTGTACACAACATTATCCTGCACACAGCAATCATTGTATACAGGAGGATTTCACACACAGCAATGTTTGTAACCAGGAGGATCCCACACAAAGCAATATTTGTACACAGCAGGATCCCACAAACATCAATGTTTATACGCAGCAGGGTCCCACACCGAGCAATGTTTGTACACAGCAGTATCCCATGCTCGGCAATCTTTGTACACGGTAGGATCCCACACACTGCAATGTATATACACAGCAAGATCCCACATATAGCAATGTTTGTACAGAGCAGGCTAAAACACCCAGCAATGTTTGTACACAGCAGGATCACACATGCAGGAATGTTTGTACACAACAGGATCCCACACACAGCAATGCTTGTACACAGCAGGATCCCGTACACAGCAATGTTTGTACACAGCAGGATCCCGTACACACAGCTACGTTTGTACACAGCAGCGTTCGAAGCACTGCAATGTTAGTACACAGCAGGATCCCGTACACAGCAATGTTTGTACACAGCAGGAAATCCAACACAGAAATGTTAGTACACAGCAGGATCCCGTACACAGCAATGTTTGTACACAGCAGGAAATCCAACACAGCAATATTTGTACACAGCAGCATTCCATACACTGCAATGTTTGTTCACAGCAGGATGACACACTCAGCAATGTTTATACACAGCAGGAACCCACGCACAGCAGTGTTTGTACATAGCAAGATCCCACACACAGCAATGTTTGTGCACAGCAGGATCTCACACACAGCAAAGTTTGTACACAGCAAGATCACAAACACAGCAATGTTTGTACACAGCAGGATCTCACACACAGCAATGTTTGCACACAGCAGGAACACACACACAGCAATGTTTGTACACAGCAAGATCCCACACACAGCAATGTTTGTATACAGAACTATCCCATGCTCCGCCATGTTTGTACACAGTAGGATCCCACAGACTGCAATGTTTATACACAGCAAGAGCCCACACATAGCAATGTTTGTACAAAATAGGCTTAAACACCCAGCAATGTTTGTACACAGCACAATCCCACATGCTGCAATGTTTGTACACACCAGGATCCCCCACAAAGCAATGTTTGTGCACAGCATGAACCCATACGCTGCAATGTATGTACACAGCAAGATCCCATGCACAACTATGTTTGTACACAGCAAGATCTCACACACCGCAATGTTTGCACACAGCAGGAACACACACACAGCAATGTTTGTACACAACAAGATCCCACACACAGCAATGTTTGTATACAGCAGGATCCCAAGCACTGCAATGTTTGTACACAGCAGGATGCTGCACACTCAGCAAAGTTTGTACACAGCAGGATCTCCAACACAGCAATGTTTGTACACAGCAGGATCCCACACACAGCAATATTTGTACACAGCAGGATTCCTCACGCTGCAATGTTTGTTCACAGCAGGATGCCACACACAGCAATGTTTATACACAGCAGGATACCACACACAGAAATGTTTGTACACAGCAACATCCCACACACAGCAATGTCTTGAACCAGGAGATTCCCACACACAGCAATGTTTGTACACAGCAGAATGCCGCACAGAGCAATGTTTGTACACAGCAGGATCCCACACCGAGCAATGTTTGTACACAGCAAGATCCCACACGCAGCAATGTTTGTGCACAGCAGGATCTCACACACAGCACTGTTTGTGCTCAGCAGTATCCCACAAACAGCAATGTTTGTACACACCAGCATCCCACGCACAGCAATGTATGTACACAGCAAGATCCCATGCACAACTATGTTTGTACACAGCAAGATCTCACACACAGCAATGTTTGCACGCAGCAGGAACACACACACAGCAATGTTTGTACACAACAAGATCCCACACACAGCAATGTTTGTATACAGCAGGATCCCAAGCACTGCAATGTTTGTACACAGCAGGATGCTGCACACTCAACAAAGTTTGTACACAGCAGGATCCCACACACAGCAATATTTGTACACAGCAGGATTCCTCACGCTGCAATGTTTGTTCACAGCAGGATGCCACACACAGCAATGTTTATACACAGCAGGATACCACACACAGAAATGTTTGTACACAGCAACATCCCACACACAGCAATGTCTTGAACCAGGAGATTCCCACACACAGCAATGTTTGTACACAGCAAGATCCCACACGCAGCAATGTTTGTGCACAGCAGGATCTCACACACAGCACTGTTTGTGCTCAGCAGGATCCCACAAACAGCAATGTTTGTACACACCAGCATCCCACGCACAGCAATGTTTGTACTCAGCTGGATCCCGTACACAGCAATGTTTGTACACAGCAGGATCCCGGACACACAGCTATGTTTGTACACTGCAGGATTCCAAGCACTGCAATGTTAGTACACAGCAGGATCCCGTACACAGCAATGTTTGTACACAGCAGGATCCCGTACACACAGCAATGTTTGTACAAAGCAGGATCCCATACACAGCAATGTTTGCACACAGCATGAACCCATACAAAGCAATGTACACAACATGATCCTGCACACAGCAATCATTGTATACAGGAGGATCTCACACACAGCAATGTTTATAACCAGGAGGATCCCACACAAAGCAATGTTTGTTCACAGCAGGATCCCACAAACATCAATGTTTATACGCAGCAGGGTCCCACTCCGAGCAATGTTTGTACACAGCAGGATCCCATGCACAACTATGTTTATACACAGCAAGATCTCTCACACAGCAATGTTTGCACACAGCAGGAACACACACACAGCAATGTTTGTACACAGCAAGATCCCACACACAGCAATGTTTGTACACAGCAGTATCCCATGCTCGGCAATCTTTGTACATGGTAGGATCCCACACACTGCAATGTATATACACAGCAAGATCCCACATATAGCAATGTTTGTACACAGCAGTATCACATGCTCAGCAATGTTTGTACCCAGTAGGATCCCAGACATTGTAATGTTTATACACAGCAAGATCCCACACACAGCAATGTTTGTACAGAGCAGGCTAAAACACCCAGCAGTGTTTGTACACAGCAGGATCCCACATGCAGCAATGTTGGTACATACCAGGATCCCACAGAGAGCAATGTTTGTACACAGCAGGATCCCAAGCACTGCAATGTTTGTACACAGCAGGATCCCGTACACAGCAATGTTTGTAGACAGCAGGATCCCGTACACACAGCTATGTTTGTACACATCAGGATTCAAAGCACTGCAATGTTAGTACACAGCAGGATCCTGTAAACAGCAATGTTTGTACACAGCAGGATGCTGCACACACAGCAATGTTTGTACACACCAGGATCTCCAACACAGAAATGTTTGTACACAGCAGGATGCTGCGCACACAGCAATATTTGTACACACCAGGATCTCCAACACAGAAATGTTTGTACACAGCAGGATTCCACACACAACAACGTTTGTACACAGCAGGATCCCACACACAGCAATGTTTGTACACAACAGGATGCCGTACACATCCATGTTTGTACACAGCAGAATCACACACACAGAAATGTTTGTACTCAGCAAGATCCCACACACAGCAATGTTTTTAACCAGGTGGATCGCACACATAGCAATGTTTATAGGTAGCAGGATCCCAATACGAGCAATGTTTGTACAAAGCAATATCCCACACGCAGCAATGTTTGCGCACAGCAGGATTGCACACACAACACAGCGATGCTTGCGCACAGCAGGATCCCACACACAGCAATGTTTGTACACAGCAAGATCCCACATGCGGCAATGTTTGTACACACCAGGATCCCCCACACAGCAATGTTTGTGCACAGCATGAACCCATAGGCTGCAATGTATGTACACAGCAGGATCCCATGCACAACTATGTTTGTACACAGCAAGATCTCACAAACAGCAATGTTTGCACACAGCAGGAACACACACACAGCAATGTTTGTACACAGCAAGATCCCATACACAGCAATGTTTGTATACAGAACTATCCCATGCTCCGCAATGTTTGTACACAGTAGGATCCCACAGACTGCAATGTTTGTGCACAGCATGAACCCATACGCTGAAATGTATGTACACAGCAAGATCCCATGCACAACAATGTTTGTACACAGCAAGATCTCACACACAGCAATGTTTACACGTAGCAGGAACACATACACAGCAATGTTTGTACACAGCAAGATCCCACACACAGCAATGTTTGTATACAGCAGGATCCCAAGCACTGCAATGTTTGTACACAGCAGGATCCTGTCCACAGCATTGTTTGCACACAGCAGGATGCTGCACACACAGCAAAGTTTGTACACAGTAGGATCTCCAACACAGCAATGTTTGTACACAGCAGGATCCCACACACAGCAATATTTGTACACAGCAGGATTCCTCACGCTGCAATGTATGTACACAGCAGGATCCCATGCACAACTATGTTTGTACAAAGCAAGATCTCACACACAGCAATGTTTGCACACAGCAGGAACACACACACAGCAATGTTTGTAAACAGCAGGATCCCAAGCACTGCAATGTTTGTACACAGCAGGATCCTGTACACAGCATTGTTTGTACACAGCAGGATGCTGCACACACAGCAAAGTTTGTACACAGCAGGATCTCCAACACAGCAATGTTTGTACACAGCAGGATCCCACACACAGCAATATTTGTACACAGCAGGATTCCTCACGCTGCAATGTTTGTTCACAGCAGGATTCCTCACGCTGCAATGTTTGTTCACAGCAGGATGCCATGCACAGCAATGTTTGTACACAGCAAGATTCCACACAGCAATGTCTTGAACCAGGAGATTCCCACACACAGCAATGTTTGTACACAGCAGAATGCCACACACAGCAAAGTTTGTACACAGCAAGATCACACACACAGCAATATTTGTACACAGCAGGATCACATATGCAGCAATGTTTGTACACACCAGCATCCCACAAACAGCAATGTTTGTACACAGCAGGATCCCATACACAGCAATGTTAGTACACAGCAGGATCCCGTACACAGCAATGTTAGTACACAGCAGGATCCCGTACACACAGCAATGTTTGTACAAAGCAGGATCCCCCACACAGCAATGTTTGCGCACAGCATGAACCCATACAAAGCAATGTTTGTACACAACATTATCCTGCACACAGCAATCATTGTATACAGGAGGATTTCACACACAGCAATGTTTGTAACCAGGAGGATCCCACACAAAGCAATATTTGTACACAGCAGGATCCCACAAACATCAATGTTTATACGCAGCAGGGTCCCACACCGAGCAATGTTTGTACACAGCAGTATCCCATGCTCGGCAATCTTTGTACACGGTAGGATCCCACACACTGCAATGTATATACACAGCAAGATCCCACATATAGCAATTTTTGTACAGAGCAGGCTAAAACACCCAGCAATGTTTGTACACAGCAGGATCACACATGCAGGAATGTTTGTACACAACAGGATCCCACACACAGCAATGCTTGTACACAGCAGGATCCCGTACACAGCAATGTTTGTACACAGCAGGATCCCGTACACACAGCTACGTTTGTACACAGCAGCGTTCGAAGCACTGCAATGTTAGTACACAGCAGGATCCCGTACACAGCAATGTTTGTACACAGCAGGAAATCCAACACAGAAATGTTAGTACACAGCAGGATCCCGTACACAGCAATGTTTGTACACAGCAAGAAATCCAACACAGCAATATTTGTACACAGCAGCATTCCATACACTGCAATGTTTGTTCACAGCAGGATGACACACTCAGCAATGTTTATACACAGCAGGAACCCACGCACAGCAGTGTTTGTACATAGCAAGATCCCACACACAGCAATGTTTGTGCACAGCAGGATCTCACACACAGCAAAGTTTGTACACAGCAAGATCACAAACACAGCAATGTTTGTACACAGCAGGATCTCACACACAGCAATGTTTGCACACAGCAGGAACACACACACAGCAATGTTTGTACACAGCAAGATCCCACACACAGCAATGTTTGTATACAGAACTATCCCATGCTCCGCCATGTTTGTACACAGTAGGATCCCACAGACTGCAATGTTTATACACAGCAAGAGCCCACACATAGCAATGTTTGTACAAAATAGGCTTAAACACCCAGCAATGTTTGTACACAGCACCATCCCACATGCTGCAATGTTTGTACACACCAGGATCCCCCACAAAGCAATGTTTGTGCACAGCATGAACCCATACGCTGCAATGTATGTACACAGCAAGATCCCATGCACAACTATGTTTGTACACAGCAAGATCTCACACACCGCAATGTTTGCACACAGCAGGAACACACACACAGCAATGTTTGTACACAACAAGATCCCACACACAGCAATGTTTGTATACAGCAGGATCCCAAGCACTGCAATGTTTGTACACAGCAGGATGCTGCACACTCAGCAAAGTTTGTACACAGCAGGATCTCCAACACAGCAATGTTTGTACACAGCAGGATCCCACACACAGCAATATTTGTACACAGCAGGATTCCTCACGCTGCAATGTTTGTTCACAGCAGGATGCCACACACAGCAATGTTTATACACAGCAGGATACCACACACAGAAATGTTTGTACACAGCAACATCCCACACACAGCAATGTCTTGAACCAGGAGATTCCCACACACAGCAATGTTTGTACACAGCAAGATCCCACACGCAGCAATGTTTGTGCACAGCAGGATCTCACACACAGCACTGTTTGTGCTCAGCAGGATCCCACAAACAGCAATGTTTGTACACACCAGCATCCCACGCACAGCAATGTTTGTACTCAGCTGGATCCCGTACACAGCAATGTTTGTACACAGCAGGATCCCGGACACACAGCTATGTTTGTACACTGCAGGATTCCAAGCACTGCAATGTTAGTACACAGCAGGATCCCGTACACAGCAATGTTTGTACACAGCAGGATCCCGTACACACAGCAATGTTTGTACAAAGCAGGATCCCATACACAGCAATGTTTGCACACAGCATGAACCCATACAAAGCAATGTACACAACATGATCCTGCACACAGCAATCATTGTATACAGGAGGATCTCACACACAGCAATGTTTATAACCAGGAGGATCCCACACAAAGCAATGTTTGTTCACAGCAGGATCCCACAAACATCAATGTTTATACGCAGCAGGGTCCCACTCCGAGCAATGTTTGTACACAGCAGGATCCCATGCACAACTATGTTTATACACAGCAAGATCTCTCACACAGCAATGTTTGCACACAGCAGGAACACACACACAGCAATGTTTGTACACAGCAAGATCCCACACACAGCAATGTTTGTACACAGCAGTATCCCATGCTCGGCAATCTTTGTACATGGTAGGATCCCACACACTGCAATGTATATACACAGCAAGATCCCACATATAGCAATGTTTGTACACAGCAGTATCACATGCTCAGCAATGTTTGTACCCAGTAGGATCCCAGACATTGTAATGTTTATACACAGCAAGATCCCACACACAGCAATGTTTGTACAGAGCAGGCTAAAACACCCAGCAGTGTTTGTACACAGCAGGATCCCACATGCAGCAATGTTTGTACATACCAGGATCCCACAGAGAGCAATGTTTGTACACAGCAGGATCCCAAGCACTGCAATGTTTGTACACAGCAGGATCCCGTACACAGCAATGTTTGTAGACAGCAGGATCCCGTACACACAGCTATGTTTGTACACAGCAGGATTCAAAGCACTGCAATGTTAGTACACAGCAGGATCCTGTAAACAGCAATGTTTGTACACAGCAGGATGCTGCACACACAGCAATGTTTGTACACACCAGGATCTCCAACACAGAAATGTTTGTACACAGCAGGATGCTGCGCACACAGCAATATTTGTACACACCAGGATCTCCAACACAGAAATGTTTGTACACAGCAGGATTCCACACACAACAACGTTTGTACACAGCAGGATCCCACACACAGCAATGTTTGTACACAACAGGATGCCGTACACATCCATGTTTGTACACAGCAGAATCACACACACAGAAATGTTTGTACTCAGCAAGATCCCACACACAGCAATGTTTTTAACCAGGTGGATCGCACACATAGCAATGTTTATAGGTAGCAGGATCCCAATACGAGCAATGTTTGTACAAAGCAATATCCCACACGCAGCAATGTTTGCGCACAGCAGGATTGCACACACAACACAGCGATGCTTGCGCACAGCAGGATCCCACACACAGCAATGTTTGTACACAGCAAGATCCCACATGCGGCAATGTTTGTACACACCAGGATCCCCCACACAGCAATGTTTGTGCACAGCATGAACCCATAGGCTGCAATGTATGTACACAGCAGGATCCCATGCACAACTATGTTTGTACACAGCAAGATCTCACACACAGCAATGTTTGCACACAGCAGGAACACACACACAGCAATGTTTGTACACAGCAAGATCCCATACACAGCAATGTTTGTATACAGAACTATCCCATGCTCCGCAATGTTTGTACACAGTAGGATCCCACAGACTGCAATGTTTGTGCACAGCATGAACCCATACGCTGAAATGTATGTACACAGCAAGATCCCATGCACAACAATGTTTGTACACAGCAAGATCTCACACACAGCAATGTTTACACGTAGCAGGAACACATACACAGCAATGTTTGTACACAGCAAGATCCCACACACAGCAATGTTTGTATACAGCAGGATCCCAAGCACTGCAATGTTTGTACACAGCAGGATCCTGTCCACAGCATTGTTTGCACACAGCAGGATGCTGCACACACAGCAAAGTTTGTACACAGTAGGATCTCCAACACAGCAATGTTTGTACACAGCAGGATCCCACACACAGCAATATTTGTACACAGCAGGATTCCTCACGCTGCAATGTATGTACACAGCAGGATCCCATGCACAACTATGTTTGTACAAAGCAAGATCTCACACACAGCAATGTTTGCACACAGCAGGAACACACACACAGCAATGTTTGTAAACAGCAGGATCCCAAGCACTGCAATGTTTGTACACAGCAGGATCCTGTACACAGCATTGTTTGTACACAGCAGGATGCTGCACACACAGCAAAGTTTGTACACAGCAGGATCTCCAACACAGCAATGTTTGTACACAGCAGGATCCCACACACAGCAATATTTGTACACAGCAGGATTCCTCACGCTGCAATGTTTGTTCACAGCAGGATTCCTCACGCTGCAATGTTTGTTCACAGCAGGATGCCATGCACAGCAATGTTTGTACACAGCAAGATTCCACACAGCAATGTCTTGAACCAGGAGATTCCCACACACAGCAATGTTTGTACACAGCAGAATGCCACACACAGCAAAGTTTGTACACAGCAAGATCACACACACAGCAATATTTGTACACAGCAGGATCACATATGCAGCAATGTTTGTACACACCAGCATCCCACAAACAGCAATGTTTGTACACAGCAGGATCCCATACACAGCAATGTTAGTACACAGCAGGATCCCGTACACAGCAATGTTAGTACACAGCAGGATCCCGTACACACAGCAATGTTTGTACAAAGCAGGATCCCCCACACAGCAATGTTTGCGCACAGCATGAACCCATACAAAGCAATGTTTGTACACAACATTATCCTGCACACAGCAATCATTGTATACAGGAGGATTTCACACACAGCAATGTTTGTAACCAGGAGGATCCCACACAAAGCAATATTTGTACACAGCAGGATCCCACAAACATCAATGTTTATACGCAGCAGGGTCCCACACCGAGCAATGTTTGTACACAGCAGTATCCCATGCTCGGCAATCTTTGTACACGGTAGGATCCCACACACTGCAATGTATATACACAGCAAGATCCCACATATAGCAATTTTTGTACAGAGCAGGCTAAAACACCCAGCAATGTTTGTACACAGCAGGATCACACATGCAGGAATGTTTGTACACAACAGGATCCCACACACAGCAATGCTTGTACACAGCAGGATCCCGTACACAGCAATGTTTGTACACAGCAGGATCCCGTACACACAGCTACGTTTGTACACAGCAGCGTTCGAAGCACTGCAATGTTAGTACACAGCAGGATCCCGTACACAGCAATGTTTGTACACAGCAGGAAATCCAACACAGAAATGTTAGTACACAGCAGGATCCCGTACACAGCAATGTTTGTACACAGCAAGAAATCCAACACAGCAATATTTGTACACAGCAGCATTCCATACACTGCAATGTTTGTTCACAGCAGGATGACACACTCAGCAATGTTTATACACAGCAGGAACCCACGCACAGCAGTGTTTGTACATAGCAAGATCCCACACACAGCAATGTTTGTGCACAGCAGGATCTCACACACAGCAAAGTTTGTACACAGCAAGATCACAAACACAGCAATGTTTGTACACAGCAGGATCTCACACACAGCAATGTTTGCACACAGCAGGAACACACACACAGCAATGTTTGTACACAGCAAGATCCCACACACAGCAATGTTTGTATACAGAACTATCCCATGCTCCGCCATGTTTGTACACAGTAGGATCCCACAGACTGCAATGTTTATACACAGCAAGAGCCCACACATAGCAATGTTTGTACAAAATAGGCTTAAACACCCAGCAATGTTTGTACACAGCACCATCCCACATGCTGCAATGTTTGTACACACCAGGATCCCCCACAAAGCAATGTTTGTGCACAGCATGAACCCATACGCTGCAATGTATGTACACAGCAAGATCCCATGCACAACTATGTTTGTACACAGCAAGATCTCACACACCGCAATGTTTGCACACAGCAGGAACACACACACAGCAATGTTTGTACACAACAAGATCCCACACACAGCAATGTTTGTATACAGCAGGATCCCAAGCACTGCAATGTTTGTACACAGCAGGATGCTGCACACTCAGCAAAGTTTGTACACAGCAGGATCTCCAACACAGCAATGTTTGTACACAGCAGGATCCCACACACAGCAATATTTGTACACAGCAGGATTCCTCACGCTGCAATGTTTGTTCACAGCAGGATGCCACACACAGCAATGTTTATACACAGCAGGATACCACACACAGAAATGTTTGTACACAGCAACATCCCACACACAGCAATGTCTTGAACCAGGAGATTCCCACACACAGCAATGTTTGTACACAGCAAGATCCCACACGCAGCAATGTTTGTGCACAGCAGGATCTCACACACAGCACTGTTTGTGCTCAGCAGGATCCCACAAACAGCAATGTTTGTACACACCAGCATCCCACGCACAGCAATGTTTGTACTCAGCTGGATCCCGTACACAGCAATGTTTGTACACAGCAGGATCCCGGACACACAGCTATGTTTGTACACTGCAGGATTCCAAGCACTGCAATGTTAGTACACAGCAGGATCCCGTACACAGCAATGTTTGTACACAGCAGGATCCCGTACACACAGCAATGTTTGTACAAAGCAGGATCCCATACACAGCAATGTTTGCACACAGCATGAACCCATACAAAGCAATGTACACAACATGATCCTGCACACAGCAATCATTGTATACAGGAGGATCTCACACACAGCAATGTTTATAACCAGGAGGATCCCACACAAAGCAATGTTTGTTCACAGCAGGATCCCACAAACATCAATGTTTATACGCAGCAGGGTCCCACTCCGAGCAATGTTTGTACACAGCAGGATCCCATGCACAACTATGTTTATACACAGCAAGATCTCTCACACAGCAATGTTTGCACACAGCAGGAACACACACACAGCAATGTTTGTACACAGCAAGATCCCACACACAGCAATGTTTGTACACAGCAGTATCCCATGCTCGGCAATCTTTGTACATGGTAGGATCCCACACACTGCAATGTATATACACAGCAAGATCCCACATATAGCAATGTTTGTACACAGCAGTATCACATGCTCAGCAATGTTTGTACCCAGTAGGATCCCAGACATTGTAATGTTTATACACAGCAAGATCCCACACACAGCAATGTTTGTACAGAGCAGGCTAAAACACCCAGCAGTGTTTGTACACAGCAGGATCCCACATGCAGCAATGTTTGTACATACCAGGATCCCACAGAGAGCAATGTTTGTACACAGCAGGATCCCAAGCACTGCAATGTTTGTACACAGCAGGATCCCGTACACAGCAATGTTTGTAGACAGCAGGATCCCGTACACACAGCTATGTTTGTACACAGCAGGATTCAAAGCACTGCAATGTTAGTACACAGCAGGATCCTGTAAACAGCAATGTTTGTACACAGCAGGATGCTGCACACACAGCAATGTTTGTACACACCAGGATCTCCAACACAGAAATGTTTGTACACAGCAGGATGCTGCGCACACAGCAATATTTGTACACACCAGGATCTCCAACACAGAAATGTTTGTACACAGCAGGATTCCACACACAACAACGTTTGTACACAGCAGGATCCCACACACAGCAATGTTTGTACACAACAGGATGCCGTACACATCCATGTTTGTACACAGCAGAATCACACACACAGAAATGTTTGTACTCAGCAAGATCCCACACACAGCAATGTTTTTAACCAGGTGGATCGCACACATAGCAATGTTTATAGGTAGCAGGATCCCAATACGAGCAATGTTTGTACAAAGCAATATCCCACACGCAGCAATGTTTGCGCACAGCAGGATTGCACACACAACACAGCGATGCTTGCGCACAGCAGGATCCCACACACAGCAATGTTTGTACACAGCAAGATCCCACATGCGGCAATGTTTGTACACACCAGGATCCCCCACACAGCAATGTTTGTGCACAGCATGAACCCATAGGCTGCAATGTATGTACACAGCAGGATCCCATGCACAACTATGTTTGTACACAGCAAGATCTCACACACAGCAATGTTTGCACACAGCAGGAACACACACACAGCAATGTTTGTACACAGCAAGATCCCATACACAGCAATGTTTGTATACAGAACTATCCCATGCTCCGCAATGTTTGTACACAGTAGGATCCCACAGACTGCAATGTTTGTGCACAGCATGAACCCATACGCTGAAATGTATGTACACAGCAAGATCCCATGCACAACAATGTTTGTACACAGCAAGATCTCACACACAGCAATGTTTACACGTAGCAGGAACACATACACAGCAATGTTTGTACACAGCAAGATCCCACACACAGCAATGTTTGTATACAGCAGGATCCCAAGCACTGCAATGTTTGTACACAGCAGGATCCTGTCCACAGCATTGTTTGCACACAGCAGGATGCTGCACACACAGCAAAGTTTGTACACAGTAGGATCTCCAACACAGCAATGTTTGTACACAGCAGGATCCCACACACAGCAATATTTGTACACAGCAGGATTCCTCACGCTGCAATGTATGTACACAGCAGGATCCCATGCACAACTATGTTTGTACAAAGCAAGATCTCACACACAGCAATGTTTGCACACAGCAGGAACACACACACAGCAATGTTTGTAAACAGCAGGATCCCAAGCACTGCAATGTTTGTACACAGCAGGATCCTGTACACAGCATTGTTTGTACACAGCAGGATGCTGCACACACAGCAAAGTTTGTACACAGCAGGATCTCCAACACAGCAATGTTTGTACACAGCAGGATCCCACACACAGCAATATTTGTACACAGCAGGATTCCTCACGCTGCAATGTTTGTTCACAGCAGGATTCCTCACGCTGCAATGTTTGTTCACAGCAGGATGCCATGCACAGCAATGTTTGTACACAGCAAGATTCCACACAGCAATGTCTTGAACCAGGAGATTCCCACACACAGCAATGTTTGTACACAGCAGAATGCCACACACAGCAAAGTTTGTACACAGCAAGATCACACACACAGCAATATTTGTACACAGCAGGATCACATATGCAGCAATGTTTGTACACACCAGCATCCCACAAACAGCAATGTTTGTACACAGCAGGATCCCATACACAGCAATGTTAGTACACAGCAGGATCCCGTACACAGCAATGTTAGTACACAGCAGGATCCCGTACACACAGCAATGTTTGTACAAAGCAGGATCCCCCACACAGCAATGTTTGCGCACAGCATGAACCCATACAAAGCAATGTTTGTACACAACATTATCCTGCACACAGCAATCATTGTATACAGGAGGATTTCACACACAGCAATGTTTGTAACCAGGAGGATCCCACACAAAGCAATATTTGTACACAGCAGGATCCCACAAACATCAATGTTTATACGCAGCAGGGTCCCACACCGAGCAATGTTTGTACACAGCAGTATCCCATGCTCGGCAATCTTTGTACACGGTAGGATCCCACACACTGCAATGTATATACACAGCAAGATCCCACATATAGCAATTTTTGTACAGAGCAGGCTAAAACACCCAGCAATGTTTGTACACAGCAGGATCACACATGCAGGAATGTTTGTACACAACAGGATCCCACACACAGCAATGCTTGTACACAGCAGGATCCCGTACACAGCAATGTTTGTACACAGCAGGATCCCGTACACACAGCTACGTTTGTACACAGCAGCGTTCGAAGCACTGCAATGTTAGTACACAGCAGGATCCCGTACACAGCAATGTTTGTACACAGCAGGAAATCCAACACAGAAATGTTAGTACACAGCAGGATCCCGTACACAGCAATGTTTGTACACAGCAAGAAATCCAACACAGCAATATTTGTACACAGCAGCATTCCATACACTGCAATGTTTGTTCACAGCAGGATGACACACTCAGCAATGTTTATACACAGCAGGAACACACGCACAGCAGTGTTTGTACATAGCAAGATCCCACACACAGCAATGTTTGTGCACAGCAGGATCTCACACACAGCAAAGTTTGTACACAGCAAGATCACAAACACAGCAATGTTTGTACACAGCAGGATCTCACACACAGCAATGTTTGCACACAGCAGGAACACACACACAGCAATGTTTGTACACAGCAAGATCCCACACACAGCAATGTTTGTATACAGAACTATCCCATGCTCCGCCATGTTTGTACACAGTAGGATCCCACAGACTGCAATGTTTATACACAGCAAGAGCCCACACATAGCAATGTTTGAACAAAATAGGCTTAAACACCCAGCAATGTTTGTACACAGCACCATCCCACATGCTGCAATGTTTGTACACACCAGGATCCCCCACAAAGCAATGTTTGTGCACAGCATGAACCCATACGCTGCAATGTATGTACACAGCAAGATCCCATGCACAACTATGTTTGTACACAGCAAGATCTCACACACCGCAATGTTTGCACACAGCAGGAACACACACACAGCAATGTTTGTACACAACAAGATCCCACACACAGCAATGTTTGTATACAGCAGGATCCCAAGCACTGCAATGTTTGTACACAGCAGGATGCTGCACACTCAGCAAAGTTTGTACACAGCAGGATCTCCAACACAGCAATGTTTGTACACAGCAGGATCCCACACACAGCAATATTTGTACACAGCAGGATTCCTCACGCTGCAATGTTTGTTCACAGCAGGATGCCACACACAGCAATGTTTATACACAGCAGGATACCACACACAGAAATGTTTGTACACAGCAACATCCCACACACAGCAATGTCTTGAACCAGGAGATTCCCACACACAGCAATGTTTGTACACAGCAAGATCCCACACGCAGCAATGTTTGTGCACAGCAGGATCTCACACACAGCACTGTTTGTGCTCAGCAGGATCCCACAAACAGCAATGTTTGTACACACCAGCATCCCACGCACAGCAATGTTTGTACTCAGCTGGATCCCGTACACAGCAATGTTTGTACACAGCAGGATCCCGGACACACAGCTATGTTTGTACACTGCAGGATTCCAAGCACTGCAATGTTAGTACACAGCAGGATCCCGTACACAGCAATGTTTGTACACAGCAGGATCCCGTACACACAGCAATGTTTGTACAAAGCAGGATCCCATACACAGCAATGTTTGCACACAGCATGAACCCATACAAAGCAATGTACACAACATGATCCTGCACACAGCAATCATTGTATACAGGAGGATCTCACACACAGCAATGTTTATAACCAGGAGGATCCCACACAAAGCAATGTTTGTTCACAGCAGGATCCCACAAACATCAATGTTTATACGCAGCAGGGTCCCACTCCGAGCAATGTTTGTACACAGCAGGATCCCATGCACAACTATGTTTATACACAGCAAGATCTCTCACACAGCAATGTTTGCACACAGCAGGAACACACACACAGCAATGTTTGTACACAGCAAGATCCCACACACAGCAATGTTTGTACACAGCAGTATCCCATGCTCGGCAATCTTTGTACATGGTAGGATCCCACACACTGCAATGTATATACACAGCAAGATCCCACATATAGCAATGTTTGTACACAGCAGTATCACATGCTCAGCAATGTTTGTACCCAGTAGGATCCCAGACATTGTAATGTTTATACACAGCAAGATCCCACACACAGCAATGTTTGTACAGAGCAGGCTAAAACACCCAGCAGTGTTTGTACACAGCAGGATCCCACATGCAGCAATGTTTGTACATACCAGGATCCCACAGAGAGCAATGTTTGTACACAGCAGGATCCCAAGCACTGCAATGTTTGTACACAGCAGGATCCCGTACACAGCAATGTTTGTAGACAGCAGGATCCCGTACACACAGCTATGTTTGTACACAGCAGGATTCAAAGCACTGCAATGTTAGTACACAGCAGGATCCTGTAAACAGCAATGTTTGTACACAGCAGGATGCTGCACACACAGCAATGTTTGTACACACCAGGATCTCCAACACAGAAATGTTTGTACACAGCAGGATGCTGCGCACACAGCAATATTTGTACACACCAGGATCTCCAACACAGAAATGTTTGTACACAGCAGGATTCCACACACAACAACGTTTGTACACAGCAGGATCCCACACACAGCAATGTTTGTACACAACAGGATGCCGTACACATCCATGTTTGTACACAGCAGAATCACACACACAGAAATGTTTGTACTCAGCAAGATCCCACACACAGCAATGTTTTTAACCAGGTGGATCGCACACATAGCAATGTTTATAGGTAGCAGGATCCCAATACGAGCAATGTTTGTACAAAGCAATATCCCACACGCAGCAATGTTTGCGCACAGCAGGATTGCACACACAACACAGCGATGCTTGCGCACAGCAGGATCCCACACACAGCAATGTTTGTACACAGCAAGATCCCACATGCGGCAATGTTTGTACACACCAGGATCCCCCACACAGCAATGTTTGTGCACAGCATGAACCCATAGGCTGCAATGTATGTACACAGCAGGATCCCATGCACAACTATGTTTGTACACAGCAAGATCTCACACACAGCAATGTTTGCACACAGCAGGAACACACACACAGCAATGTTTGTACACAGCAAGATCCCATACACAGCAATGTTTGTATACAGAACTATCCCATGCTCCGCAATGTTTGTACACAGTAGGATCCCACAGACTGCAATGTTTGTGCACAGCATGAACCCATACGCTGAAATGTATGTACACAGCAAGATCCCATGCACAACAATGTTTGTACACAGCAAGATCTCACACACAGCAATGTTTACACGTAGCAGGAACACATACACAGCAATGTTTGTACACAGCAAGATCCCACACACAGCAATGTTTGTATACAGCAGGATCCCAAGCACTGCAATGTTTGTACACAGCAGGATCCTGTCCACAGCATTGTTTGCACACAGCAGGATGCTGCACACACAGCAAAGTTTGTACACAGTAGGATCTCCAACACAGCAATGTTTGTACACAGCAGGATCCCACACACAGCAATATTTGTACACAGCAGGATTCCTCACGCTGCAATGTATGTACACAGCAGGATCCCATGCACAACTATGTTTGTACACAGCAAGATCTCACACACAGCAATGTTTGCACACAGCAGGAACACACACACAGCAATGTTTGTAAACAGCAGGATCCCAAGCACTGCAATGTTTGTACACAGCAGGATCCTGTACACAGCATTGTTTGTACACAGCAGGATGCTGCACACACAGCAAAGTTTGTACACAGCAGGATCTCCAACACAGCAATGTTTGTACACAGCAGGATCCCACACACAGCAATATTTGTACACAGCAGGATTCCTCACGCTGCAATGTTTGTTCACAGCAGGATTCCTCACGCTGCAATGTTTGTTCACAGCAGGATGCCATGCACAGCAATGTTTGTACACAGCAAGATTCCACACAGCAATGTCTTGAACCAGGAGATTCCCACACACAGCAATGTTTGTACACAGCAGAATGCCACACACAGCAAAGTTTGTACACAGCAAGATCACACACACAGCAATATTTGTACACAGCAGGATCACATATGCAGCAATGTTTGTACACACCAGCATCCCACAAACAGCAATGTTTGTACACAGCAGGATCCCATACACAGCAATGTTAGTACACAGCAGGATCCCGTACACAGCAATGTTAGTACACAGCAGGATCCCGTACACACAGCAATGTTTGTACAAAGCAGGATCCCCCACACAGCAATGTTTGCGCACAGCATGAACCCATACAAAGCAATGTTTGTACACAACATTATCCTGCACACAGCAATCATTGTATACAGGAGGATTTCACACACAGCAATGTTTGTAACCAGGAGGATCCCACACAAAGCAATATTTGTACACAGCAGGATCCCACAAACATCAATGTTTATACGCAGCAGGGTCCCACACCGAGCAATGTTTGTACACAGCAGTATCCCATGCTCGGCAATCTTTGTACACGGTAGGATCCCACACACTGCAATGTATATACACAGCAAGATCCCACATATAGCAATGTTTGTACAGAGCAGGCTAAAACACCCAGCAATGTTTGTACACAGCAGGATCACACATGCAGGAATGTTTGTACACAACAGGATCCCACACACAGCAATGCTTGTACACAGCAGGATCCCGTACACAGCAATGTTTGTACACAGCAGGATCCCGTACACACAGCTACGTTTGTACACAGCAGCGTTCGAAGCACTGCAATGTTAGTACACAGCAGGATCCCGTACACAGCAATGTTTGTACACAGCAGGAAATCCAACACAGAAATGTTAGTACACAGCAGGATCCCGTACACAGCAATGTTTGTACACAGCAGGAAATCCAACACAGCAATATTTGTACACAGCAGCATTCCATACACTGCAATGTTTGTTCACAGCAGGATGACACACTCAGCAATGTTTATACACAGCAGGAACCCACGCACAGCAGTGTTTGTACATAGCAAGATCCCACACACAGCAATGTTTGTGCACAGCAGGATCTCACACACAGCAAAGTTTGTACACAGCAAGATCACAAACACAGCAATGTTTGTACACAGCAGGATCTCACACACAGCAATGTTTGCACACAGCAGGAACACACACACAGCAATGTTTGTACACAGCAAGATCCCACACACAGCAATGTTTGTATACAGAACTATCCCATGCTCCGCCATGTTTGTACACAGTAGGATCCCACAGACTGCAATGTTTATACACAGCAAGAGCCCACACATAGCAATGTTTGTACAAAATAGGCTTAAACACCCAGCAATGTTTGTACACAGCACAATCCCACATGCTGCAATGTTTGTACACACCAGGATCCCCCACAAAGCAATGTTTGTGCACAGCATGAACCCATACGCTGCAATGTATGTACACAGCAAGATCCCATGCACAACTATGTTTGTACACAGCAAGATCTCACACACCGCAATGTTTGCACACAGCAGGAACACACACACAGCAATGTTTGTACACAACAAGATCCCACACACAGCAATGTTTGTATACAGCAGGATCCCAAGCACTGCAATGTTTGTACACAGCAGGATGCTGCACACTCAGCAAAGTTTGTACACAGCAGGATCTCCAACACAGCAATGTTTGTACACAGCAGGATCCCACACACAGCAATATTTGTACACAGCAGGATTCCTCACGCTGCAATGTTTGTTCACAGCAGGATGCCACACACAGCAATGTTTATACACAGCAGGATACCACACACAGAAATGTTTGTACACAGCAACATCCCACACACAGCAATGTCTTGAACCAGGAGATTCCCACACACAGCAATGTTTGTACACAGCAGAATGCCGCACAGAGCAATGTTTGTACACAGCAGGATCCCACACCGAGCAATGTTTGTACACAGCAAGATCCCACACGCAGCAATGTTTGTGCACAGCAGGATCTCACACACAGCACTGTTTGTGCTCAGCAGTATCCCACAAACAGCAATGTTTGTACACACCAGCATCCCACGCACAGCAATGTATGTACACAGCAAGATCCCATGCACAACTATGTTTGTACACAGCAAGATCTCACACACAGCAATGTTTGCACGCAGCAGGAACACACACACAGCAATGTTTGTACACAACAAGATCCCACACACAGCAATGTTTGTATACAGCAGGATCCCAAGCACTGCAATGTTTGTACACAGCAGGATGCTGCACACTCAACAAAGTTTGTACACAGCAGGATCCCACACACAGCAATATTTGTACACAGCAGGATTCCTCACGCTGCAATGTTTGTTCACAGCAGGATGCCACACACAGCAATGTTTATACACAGCAGGATACCACACACAGAAATGTTTGTACACAGCAACATCCCACACACAGCAATGTCTTGAACCAGGAGATTCCCACACACAGCAATGTTTGTACACAGCAAGATCCCACACGCAGCAATGTTTGTGCACAGCAGGATCTCACACACAGCACTGTTTGTGCTCAGCAGGATCCCACAAACAGCAATGTTTGTACACACCAGCATCCCACGCACAGCAATGTTTGTACTCAGCTGGATCCCGTACACAGCAATGTTTGTACACAGCAGGATCCCGGACACACAGCTATGTTTGTACACTGCAGGATTCCAAGCACTGCAATGTTAGTACACAGCAGGATCCCGTACACAGCAATGTTTGTACACAGCAGGATCCCGTACACACAGCAATGTTTGTACAAAGCAGGATCCCATACACAGCAATGTTTGCACACAGCATGAACCCATACAAAGCAATGTACACAACATGATCCTGCACACAGCAATCATTGTATACAGGAGGATCTCACACACAGCAATGTTTATAACCAGGAGGATCCCACACAAAGCAATGTTTGTTCACAGCAGGATCCCACAAACATCAATGTTTATACGCAGCAGGGTCCCACTCCGAGCAATGTTTGTACACAGCAGGATCCCATGCACAACTATGTTTATACACAGCAAGATCTCTCACACAGCAATGTTTGCACACAGCAGGAACACACACACAGCAATGTTTGTACACAGCAAGATCCCACACACAGCAATGTTTGTACACAGCAGTATCCCATGCTCGGCAATCTTTGTACATGGTAGGATCCCACACACTGCAATGTATATACACAGCAAGATCCCACATATAGCAATGTTTGTACACAGCAGTATCACATGCTCAGCAATGTTTGTACCCAGTAGGATCCCAGACATTGTAATGTTTATACACAGCAAGATCCCACACACAGCAATGTTTGTACAGAGCAGGCTAAAACACCCAGCAGTGTTTGTACACAGCAGGATCCCACATGCAGCAATGTTTGTACATACCAGGATCCCACAGAGAGCAATGTTTGTACACAGCAGGATCCCAAGCACTGCAATGTTTGTACACAGCAGGATCCCGTACACAGCAATGTTTGTAGACAGCAGGATCCCGTACACACAGCTATGTTTGTACACAGCAGGATTCAAAGCACTGCAATGTTAGTACACAGCAGGATCCTGTAAACAGCAATGTTTGTACACAGCAGGGTGCTGCACACACAGCAATGTTTGTACACACCAGGATCTCCAACACAGAAATGTTTGTACACAGCAGGATTCCACACACAACAACGTTTGTACACAGCAGGATCCCACACACAGCAATGTTTGTACACAACAGGATGCCGTACACATCCATGTTTGTACACAGCAGAATCACACACACAGAAATGTTTGTACTCAGCAAGATCCCACACACAGCAATGTTTTTAACCAGGTGGATCGCACACATAGCAATGTTTATAGGTAGCAGGATCCCAATACGAGCAATGTTTGTACAAAGCAATATCCCACACGCAGCAATGTTTGCGCACAGCAGGACTGCACACACAACACAGCGATGCTTGCGCACAGCAGGATCCCACACACAGCAATGTTTGTACACAGCAAGATCCCACATGCGGCAATGTTTGTACACACCAGGATCCCCCACACAGCAATGTTTGTGCACAGCATGAACCCATAGGCTGCAATGTATGTACACAGCAGGATCCCATGCACAACTATGTTTGTACACAGCAAGATCTCACACACAGCAATGTTTGCACACAGCAGGAACACACACACAGCAATGTTTGTACACTGCAAGATCCCATACACAGCAATGTTTGTATACAGAACTATCCCATGCTCCGCAATGTTTGTACACAGTAGGATCCCACAGACTGCAATGTTTGTGCACAGCATGAACCCATACGCTGAAATGTATGTACACAGCAAGATCCCATGCACAACAATGTTTGTACACAGCAAGATCTCACACACAGCAATGTTTACACGTAGCAGGAACACATACACAGCAATGTTTGTACACAGCAAGATCCCACACACAGCAATGTTTGTATACAGCAGGATCCCAAGCACTGCAATGTTTGTACACAGCAGGATCCTGTCCACAGCATTGTTTGCACACAGCAGGATGCTGCACACACAGCAAAGTTTGTACACAGTAGGATCTCCAACACAGCAATGTTTGTACACAGCAGGATCCCACACACAGCAATATTTGTACACAGCAGGATTCCTCACGCTGCAATGTTTGTACACAGCAGGATACCACACACAGAAATGTTTGTACACAGCAAGATCCCACACACAGCAATGTCTTGAACCAGGAGATTCCCACACACAGCAATGTTTGTACACAGCAGAATGCCACACAGAGCAATGTTTATACGCAGCAGGATCCCACAGCGAGCAATGTTTGTACACAGCAAGATCACACACACAGCAATGTTTGTGCACAGCAGGATCTCACACACAGCACTGTTTGTGCTCAGCAGGATCCCACACACAGCAAAGTTTGTACACAGCAAGATCACAAACACAGCAATATTTGTACACAGCAGGATCACATATGCAGCAATTTTTGTACACACCAGCATCCCACACACAGCAATGTTTGTACACAGCAGGTTCCCAAGCACTGCAATGTTTGTACACAGCAGGATCCCATGCACAACTATGTTTGTACACAGCAAGATCTCACAGATAGCAAAGTTTGCACTCGGCAGGAACACACACAGAGCAATGTTTGTACACAGCAAGATCCCACACACAGCAATGTTTGTACACAGCAGTATCCCATGCTCGGCAATCTTTGTACATGGTAGGATCCCACACACTGCAATGTATATACACAGCAAGATCCCACATATAGCAATATTTGTACAGAGCAGGCTAAAACACCCAGCAATGTTTGTACACAGCAGGATCATACATGCAGGAATGTTTGTACACATCAGGATCCCAAGCACTGCATTGTTTGTACACAGCAGGATCCCGTACACACAGCTACGTTTGTACACAGCAGCATTCGAAGCACTGCAATGTTTGGACACAGCAGGATGCTGCACACACAGCAATGTTTATACACGGCAGCAAATCCAACACAGAAATGTTTGTACACAGCAGGATCCCACACACTGCAATGTTTGTTCACAGCAGGATGACACATTCAGCAATGTTTATACACAGCAGGAACCCACGCACAGCAGTGTTTGTACACAGCAAGATCCCACACACAGCAATGTTTGTGCACAGCAGGATCTCACACACAGCAATGTTTGTGCACAGCAGGATCCCACACACAGCAACGTTTGTACACAGCAAGATCACAAAGACAGCAATGTTTGTACACAGCAGGATCACATATGCAGCAATGTTTGTACACACGAGGATCCAACACACAGCAATGTTTGTACACAGCAGGATCCCGTACACACAGCTATGTTTGTACACAGCAGGATTCAAAGCACTGCAATGTTAGTACACAGCAGGATCCCGTAAACAGCAATGTTTGTACACAGCAGGATGCTGCACACACAGCAATGTTTGTACACACCAGTATCTCCAAAACAGAAATGTTTGTACACAGCAGGATCCCACACTCAGCAATGTTTGTACACAGCAGGAACCCACACACTGCAATGTTTATATAAAGCAAGATCCCGTACAGGGCAATGTTTGTACACAGCAGGATGCCGTACACATCAATGTTTGTACACAGCAGGATCTCGTACACACAGCAATTTATGCACACAGCAGATTCACACACACAGCAATGGTTGTACACAGCAGGATCCCGTACACACAGCTATGTTTGTACACAGGAGGATCACACACACAGCAATGTTTGTACACAGCAGGATGCCACGCACAGCAATGTTTGTACACAGCTGGATCCCGTACACAGCAATCATTGTACACAGGAGGATCTCACACACAGCAATGTTTGTACGCAGCAGGATCCTACACACAGCAATGTTTGTACACAGCAGGATCGCACACACAACACAGCAATGTTTGTACACAGCAGCATCCCACACACAGCAATGTTTGTACACAGCAGGATCCCATACACAGCAATGTTTGTACACAGCAGGATCCCGTTCACACAGCTACGTTTGTACACAGCAGCATTCGAAGCACTGCAATGTTAGTACACAGCAGGATCCCGTACACAGCAATGTTTGTACACAGCAGGATGCTGCACACACAGCAATGTTTGTACCCGGCAGGAAATCCAACACAGAAATGTTTGTACACAGCAGGATCTCACAAACAGCAATGTTTGTACACAGCCGCATTCCACACACAGCAATGTTTATACACAGCAAGATCACAAACACAGCAATGATTGTACACAGCAGGATCACATATGCAGCAATGTTTGTACACACCAGGATCCAACACACAGCAATGTTTGTACAAAGCAGGATCCCGCACACAGCAATGTTTGTACACAGCAGGATCCCGTACGCACAGCAATGTTTGTACAAAGCAGGATCCCCCACACAGCAATGTTTGTACACAGCAGGATCCCATACACAGCAATGTTTGTGCACAGCATGAACCCATACTCAGCAATGTTTGTACACAACATGACCCCGCACACAGCAATCATTGTACACAAGAGGATCTCACACACAGCAATGTTTGTAACCAGGAGGATCCCACACACGGCAATGTTTGTACATTTCAGGATCCTACACACAGCAATGTTTGTACACAGCAGGATCCCACAAACATCAATGTTTATATGCAGCCGGGTCCCACACCGAGCAATGTTTGTACACAGCAGGATCCCATACGCTGCAATGTATGTACACAGCAAGATCCCATGCACAACTATGCTAGTAAACAGCAAAATCTCATACACAGCAATGTATGCACACAGCAAGAACACACACACAGCAATGTTTGTACACAGCAAGATCCCACACACTGCAATGTTTATACACAGCAGTATCCCATGCTCGGCAATGTTTGTACACAGCAGGATCACACACACTGCAATGTATATACACAGCAAGTTCCCACATATAGCAATGTTAGTACAGAGCAGGCTAAAACACGCAGCAATGTTTGTACACAGCAGGATCCCAAGCACTGCAATGTTTGTACACAGCAGGATCCCGTACACAGCAATGTTTGTACACAGCAGGATCCCGTACACACAGCTATGTTCGTACACAGCAGGATTCGGAGCACTGCAATGTTAGTACACAGCAGGATCCCGTACACAGCAATGTTTGTACACAGCAGGATGCTGCACACACAGCAATGTTTGTACACAGCATGATCCCACACACAGCAATGTTTGTACAAAGCAGGATCCCGTACACAGCAATGTTTGTACACAGCTGGATTCAAAGCACTGCAATGTTAGTACACCGCAGGATCCCGTACACAGTAATGTTTGTACACAGCAGCATCCCGTACACACAGCAATGTTTGTACAAAGCAGGATCCTCCACACAGCAATGTTTGTACACAGCAGGATCCCATACACAGCAATGTTTGTGCACAGCATGAAACCGTACACGGCAATGTTTGTACACAACATGATCCCGCACACAGCAATCATTGTACACAGGAGGATCTCACACACAGCAATGTTTGTACACAACAGGATGCCACGCACAGCAATGTGTGTACACAGCTGGATCCCGTACACAGCAATGTTTGTACACAGCAGGATTCAAAGCACTGCAATGTTAGTACACAGCAGGATCCCATACACAGCAATGTTTGTACAAAGTAGCATCCCCCACACAGCAATGTTTGTACACAGCAGGATCCCATACAAAGCAATGTTTGTACATAGCAGGATCCCACAAACATCAATGTTTATACGCAGCACGCACCCACACCGAGCAATGTTTGTACACAGCAGGATCCCATGCACAACTATGGTTGTACACAGCAGGATCCCACACACTGCAATGTTTGTACACAGCAGGATCCCACACACAGCAATGTTTGTACACAGCAGGAACACACACACAGCAAAGTTTGTACACACCAGAATCCCACACACTGCAATGTTTGTACACAGCAGGATACCACACACTGCAATGTTTGTACACAGCAGGATCCCACACACAGCAATGTTTGTACACAGCAGGAACACACACACAGCAATGTTTGTACACAGCAGGATCCCACACACTGTAATGTTTGTGCACAGCATGATCCCACACACAGCAATGTTTGTACACAGCAGGATCCCATACACATCAATGTTTGTACACAGCAGGATTCCGTACACACAGCAATGTTTGTACAAAGCAGGATCACACACACAGCAATGTTTGTACACAGCAGGATCCCATACACAGCAATGTTTGTACACAGCAGGATCCCACACACAGCGATCATTGTATACAGGAGGATCTCTCACTCAGCAATGTTTACACACAGCAGGAACACGCACACAGCACTGTTTGTACACAGCAAGATCCCACACACAGCAATGTTTGTACACAGCAGTATCCCATGCTCGGCAGTGTTCGTACACAGTAGGATCCCACACACTGCAATGTATATAGACAGCAAGATCCCACATTTAGCAATGTTTGTACAGAGCAGGCTAAAACACCCAGCAATGTTTGTACACAGCAGGATCACATATGCAGCAATGTTTGTACACACCAGGATCCCACACACAGCAATGTTTGTACACAGCAGGATCCCAAGCACTGCAATGTTTGTACACAGCAGGATCCCGTACACAGCAATGTTTGTACACAGCAGGATCCCGTTCACACAGCTCTGTTTGTACACAGCAGGATCCCAAGCACTGCAATGTTTGTACACTGCAGGATCCCATACACAGCAATGTTTGTACACAGCAGGATCCCGTACACACAGCAATGTTTGTACAAAGCAGGATCCCCCACACAGCAATGTTTGTACACAGCAGGATCACATATGCAGCAATATTTGTACACACCAGGATCCCACACACAGCAATGTTTGTACACGGCAGGATCACATATGCAGCAATGTTTGTACACACCAGGATCCCATACACAGCAATGTTTGTGCACAGCATGAACCCATACAAAGCAATGTTTGTACACAACTTGATCCCACACACAGCAATCATTGTACACAGGAGGATCTCACACACAGCAATGTTTGTAACCAGGAGGATCCCACACAAAGCAATGTTTGTACACAGCAGGATCCTACAGAGAGGAATGTTTGTACACAGCAGGATCACATACGCTGCAATGCTTGTACACAGCAGGATCCCACACACAGCAATGTTTGTGCGCAGCAGGATCCCACGCACAGCAATGTTTGTACGCAGTAGGATCCTGTACACAGTAATGTTTGTACACCGCAGGATACCACACACAGAAATGTTTGTACTCAGCAATATCCTACACACAGCAATGTTTTTAACCAGGAGGTTCCCACACACAGCAATGTTTGTACACAGCAGGATCACACACACAGCAATGTTTGTACAAAACAGGATACCAAACACTGCAATGTTGGTTCACAGCAGGATCCTACACACAGCAAATTTGTACAAAGCAGGATCCCCCACACAGCAATGTTTGTACAAAGCAGGATCCCCCACACAGCAATGTTTGTACACAGCAGAATCCCATACTCAGCAATGTCTGTACACAGCAGGAACCCATACACAGCAATGTTTGTAACCAGGATGATCCCACACAAAGCAATGTTTGTACACAGCAGAATCCCATACTCAGCAATGTTTGTACACAGCATGAACCCATACACAGCAATGTTTGTACACAATATGATCCCGCACACTACATTCATTGTACACAGGAGGATCTCACACACAGCAATGTTTGTTACCAGGATGATCCCACACAAAGCAATGTTTGTATACAGCAGGATCCCACACAGAGGAATGCTTGTACACAGCAGGATCCCAGATGCAGCAATGTTTGTACAGAGCAGGATTCCAAACACATCAATGTTTGTAACCAGAGGGATCCCACACAAAGTAATGTTCGTACACAGCAGAATGCCACACACAGCAAAGTTTGTTCACAGCAGGAACCCACGCACAGCAATGTTTGTACAAAGAAGGATGACACATACAGCAATGTTTATACACAGCAGGTTCCTGTACACGGCAGTGTTTGTACACAGCATGATCCCGTACATAGCAATGTTTGTACACAGCAGGAACCCATACACAAAGCAATGTTTGTACACAGCAGGCTCCCCCACACAGCAATGTTTGTACACAGCAGGATCCCACACACAGCAATGTTTGTACACAGCAGGATCCCACACACAGCAATGTTTGTACACGATATGATCCAGCACACAGCATTCATTGTACACGGGAGGATCTCACACACAGCAATGCTTGTAACCAGGAGGATGCCACACAGAGCAATTTTTGTACACAGCAAGATCCCACACACAGCAATTTTTGTGTAGAGCAGGATCGCACACACAGCAATGTTTGTACACAGCAGGATCCCACATGCTGCAATGTTTGTATACACAACGATCCCACACACAGCAAGGTTTGTACACAGAAGGATCCCAAGCACTGCAATGTTTGTACACAGCAGGATCCTGTACACACAGCAATGTTTGTACACAGCAGGAATCCAGATGAAGCAATGTTTGTACACAGCAGGATCCCACACACAGCAATGTTTGTACACAGCAGGAACACACACACAGCAAAGTTTGTACACACCAGAATCCCACACACTGCAATGTTTGTACACAGCAGGATACCACACACTGCAATGTTTGTACACAGCAGGATCCCACACACAGCAATGTTTGTACACAGCAGGAACACACACACAGCAATGTTTGTACACAGCAGGATCCCACACACTGTAATGTTTGTGCACAGCATGATCCCACACACAGCAATGTTTGTACACAGCAGTATCCCATACACATCAATGTTTGTACACAGCAGGATTCCGTACACACAGCAATGTTTGTACAAAGCAGGATCACACACACAGCAATGTTTGTACACAGCAGGATCCCATACACAGCAATGTTTGTACACAGCAGGATCCCACACACAGCGATCATTGTATACAGGAGGATCTCTCACTCAGCAATGTTTACACACAGCAGGAACACGCACACAGCACTGTTTGTACACAGCAAGATCCCACACACAGCAATGTTTGTACACAGCAGTATCCCATGCTCGGCAGTGTTCGTACACAGTAGGATCCCACACACTGCAATGTATATAGACAGCAAGATCCCACATTTAGCAATGTTTGTACAGAGCAGGCTAAAACACCCAGCAATGTTTGTACACAGCAGGATCACATATGCAGCAATGTTTGTACACACCAGGATCCCACACACAGCAATGTTTGTACACAGCAGGATCCCAAGCACTGCAATGTTTGTACACAGCAGGATCCCGTACACAGCAATGTTTGTACACAGCAGGATCCCGTTCACACAGCTCTGTTTGTACACAGCAGGATCCCAAGCACTGCAATGTTTGTACACTGCAGGATCCCATACACAGCAATGTTTGTACACAGCAGGATCCCGTACACACAGCAATGTTTGTACAAAGCAGGATCCCCCACACAGCAATGTTTGTACACAGCAGGATCACATATGCAGCAATATTTGTACACACCAGGATCCCACACACAGCAATGTTTGTACACGGCAGGATCACATATGCAGCAATGTTTGTACACACCAGGATCCCATACACAGCAATGTTTGTGCACAGCATGAACCCATACAAAGCAATGTTTGTACACAACTTGATCCCACACACAGCAATCATTGTACACAGGAGGATCTCACACACAGCAATGTTTGTAACCAGGAGGATCCCACACAAAGCAATGTTTGTACACAGCAGGATCCTACAGAGAGGAATGTTTGTACACAGCAGGATCACATACGCTGCAATGCTTGTACACAGCAGGATCCCACACACAGCAATGTTTGTGCGCAGCAGGATCCCACGCACAGCAATGTTTGTACGCAGTAGGATCCTGTACACAGTAATGTTTGTACACCGCAGGATACCACACACAGAAATGTTTGTACTCAGCAATATCCTACACACAGCAATGTTTTTAACCAGGAGGATCCCACACACAGCAATGTTTGTACACAGCAGGATCACACACACAGCAATGTTTGTACAAAACAGGATACCAAACACTGCAATGTTGGTTCACAGCAGGATCCTACACACAGCAAATTTGTACAAAGCAGGATCCCCCACACAGCAATGTTTGTACAAAGCAGGATCCCCCACACAGCAATGTTTGTACACAGCAGAATCCCATACTCAGCAATGTCTGTACACAGCAGGAACCCATACACAGCAATGTTTGTAACCAGGATGATCCCACACAAAGCAATGTTTGTACACAGCAGAATCCCATACTCAGCAATGTTTGTACACAGCATGAACCCATACACAGCAATGTTTGTACACAATATGATCCCGCACACTACATTCATTGTACACAGGAGGATCTCACACACAGCAATGTTTGTTACCAGGATGATCCCACACAAAGCAATGTTTGTATACAGCAGGATCCCACACAGAGGAATGCTTGTACACAGCAGGATCCCAGATGCAGCAATGTTTGTACAGAGCAGGATTCCAAACACATCAATGTTTGTAACCAGAGGGATCCCACACAAAGTAATGTTCGTACACAGCAGAATGCCACACACAGCAAAGTTTGTTCACAGCAGGAACCCACGCACAGCAATGTTTGTACAAAGAAGGATGACACATACAGCAATGTTTATACACAGCAGGTTCCTGTACACGGCAGTGTTTGTACACAGCATGATCCCGTACATAGCAATGTTTGTACACAGCAGGAACCCATACACAAAGCAATGTTTGTACACAGCAGGCTCCCCCACACAGCAATGTTTGTACACAGCAGGATGCTGCACACACAGCAATGTTTGTACACAGCAGGATCCCACACACAGCAATGTTTGTACACAATATGATCCTGCACACAGCATTCATTGTACACGGGAGGATCTCACACACAGCAATGCTTGTAACCAGGAGGATGCCACACAGAGCAATTTTTGTACACAGCAAGATCCCACACACAGCAATGTTTGTGTAGAGCAGGATCGCACACACAGCAATGTTTGTACACAGCAGGATCCCATACACAGCAATGTTTGTGCACAGCATGAAACCGTACACGGCAATGTTTGTACACAACATGATCCCGCACACAGCAATCATTGTACACAGGAGGATCTCACACACAGCAATGTTTGTACACAACAGGATGCCACGCACAGCAATGTGTGTACACAGCTGGATCCCGTACACAGCAATGTTTGTACACAGCAGGATTCAAAGCACTGCAATGTTAGTACACAGCAGGATCCCATACACAGCAATGTTTGTACAAAGTAGCATCCCCACACAGCAATGTTTGTACACAGCAGGATCCCATACAAAGCAATGTTTGTACATAGCAGGATCCCACAAACATCAATGTTTATACGCAGCACGCACCCACACCGAGCAATGTTTGTACACAGCAGGATCCCATGCACAACTATGGTTGTACACAGCAGGATCCCACACACTGCAATGTTTGTACACAGCAGGATCCCACACACAGCAATGTTTGTACACAGCAGGAACACACACACAGCAAAGTTTGTACACACCAGAATCCCACACACTGCAATGTTTGTACACAGCAGGATACCACACACTGCAATGTTTGTACACAGCAGGATCCCACACACAGCAATGTTTGTACACAGCAGGAACACACACACAGCAATGTTTGTACACAGCAGGATCCCACACACTGTAATGTTTGTGCACAGCATGATCCCACACACAGCAATGTTTGTACACAGCAGGATCCCATACACATCAATGTTTGTACACAGCAGGATTCCGTACACACAGCAATGTTTGTACAAAGCAGGATCACACACACAGCAATGTTTGTACACAGCAGGATCCCATACACAGCAATGTTTGTACACAGCAGGATCCCACACACAGCGATCATTGTATACAGGAGGATCTCTCACTCAGCAATGTTTACACACAGCAGGAACACGCACACAGCACTGTTTGTACACAGCAAGATCCCACACACAGCAATGTTTGTACACAGCAGTATCCCATGCTCGGCAGTGTTCGTACACAGTAGGATCCCACACACTGCAATGTATATAGACAGCAAGATCCCACATTTAGCAATGTTTGTACAGAGCAGGCTAAAACACCCAGCAATGTTTGTACACAGCAGGATCACATATGCAGCAATGTTTGTACACACCAGGATCCCACACACAGCAATGTTTGTACACAGCAGGATCCCAAGCACTGCAATGTTTGTACACAGCAGGATCACACACACTGCAATGTATATACACAGCAAGTTCCCACATATAGCAATGTTAGTACAGAGCAGGCTAAAACACGCAGCAATGTTTGTACACAGCAGGATCCCAAGCACTGCAATGTTTGTACACAGCAGGATCCCGTACACAGCAATGTTTGTACACAGCAGGATCCCGTACACACAGCTATGTTCGTACACAGCAGGATTCGGAGCACTGCAATGTTAGTACACAGCAGGATCCCGTACACAGCAATGTTTGTACACAGCAGGATGCTGCACACACAGCAATGTTTGTACACAGCATGATCCCACACACAGCAATGTTTGTACAAAGCAGGATCCCGTACACAGCAATGTTTGTACACAGCTGGATTCAAAGCACTGCAATGTTAGTACACCGCAGGATCCCGTACACAGTAATGTTTGTACACAGCAGCATCCCGTACACACAGCAATGTTTGTACAAAGCAGGATCCTCCACACAGCAATGTTTGTACACAGCAGGATCCCATACACAGCAATGTTTGTGCACAGCATGAAACCGTACACGGCAATGTTTGTACACAACATGATCCCGCACACAGCAATCATTGTACACAGGAGGATCTCACACACAGCAATGTTTGTACACAACAGGATGCCACGCACAGCAATGTGTGTACACAGCTGGATCCCGTACACAGCAATGTTTGTACACAGCAGGATTCAAAGCACTGCAATGTTAGTACACAGCAGGATCCCATACACAGCAATGTTTGTACAAAGTAGCATCCCCCACACAGCAATGTTTGTACACAGCAGGATCCCATACAAAGCAATGTTTGTACATAGCAGGATCCCACAAACATCAATGTTTATACGCAGCACGCACCCACACCGAGCAATGTTTGTACACAGCAGGATCCCATGCACAACTATGGTTGTACACAGCAGGATCCCACACACTGCAATGTTTGTACACAGCAGGATCCCACACACAGCAATGTTTGTACACAGCAGGAACACACACACAGCAAAGTTTGTACACACCAGAATCCCACACACTGCAATGTTTGTACACAGCAGGATACCACACACTGCAATGTTTGTACACAGCAGGATCCCACACACAGCAATGTTTGTACACAGCAGGAACACACACACAGCAATGTTTGTACACAGCAGGATCCCACACACTGTAATGTTTGTGCACAGCATGATCCCACACACAGCAATGTTTGTACACAGCAGGATCCCATACACATCAATGTTTGTACACAGCAGGATTCCGTACACACAGCAATGTTTGTACAAAGCAGGATCACACACACAGCAATGTTTGTACACAGCAGGATCCCATACACAGCAATGTTTGTACACAGCAGGATCCCACACACAGCGATCATTGTATACAGGAGGATCTCTCACTCAGCAATGTTTACACACAGCAGGAACACGCACACAGCACTGTTTGTACACAGCAAGATCCCACACACAGCAATGTTTGTACACAGCAGTATCCCATGCTCGGCAGTGTTCGTACACAGTAGGATCCCACACACTGCAATGTATATAGACAGCAAGATCCCACATTTAGCAATGTTTGTACAGAGCAGGCTAAAACACCCAGCAATGTTTGTACACAGCAGGATCACATATGCAGCAATGTTTGTACACACCAGGATCCCACACACAGCAATGTTTGTACACAGCAGGATCCCAAGCACTGCAATGTTTGTACACAGCAGGATCCCGTACACAGCAATGTTTGTACACAGCAGGATCCCGTTCACACAGCTCTGTTTGTACACAGCAGGATCCCAAGCACTGCAATGTTTGTACACTGCAGGATCCCATACACAGCAATGTTTGTACACAGCAGGATCCCGTACACACAGCAATGTTTGTACAAAGCAGGATCCCCCACACAGCAATGTTTGTACACAGCAGGATCACATATGCAGCAATATTTGTACACACCAGGATCCCACACACAGCAATGTTTGTACACGGCAGGATCACATATGCAGCAATGTTTGTACACACCAGGATCCCATACACAGCAATGTTTGTGCACAGCATGAACCCATACAAAGCAATGTTTGTACACAACTTGATCCCACACACAGCAATCATTGTACACAGGAGGATCTCACACACAGCAATGTTTGTAACCAGGAGGATCCCACACAAAGCAATGTTTGTACACAGCAGGATCCTACAGAGAGGAATGTTTGTACACAGCAGGATCACATACGCTGCAATGCTTGTACACAGCAGGATCCCACACACAGCAATGTTTGTGCGCAGCAGGATCCCACGCACAGCAATGTTTGTACGCAGTAGGATCCTGTACACAGTAATGTTTGTACACCGCAGGATACCACACACAGAAATGTTTGTACTCAGCAATATCCTACACACAGCAATGTTTTTAACCAGGAGGATCCCACACACAGCAATGTTTGTACACAGCAGGATCACACACACAGCAATGTTTGTACAAAACAGGATACCAAACACTGCAATGTTGGTTCACAGCAGGATCCTACACACAGCAAATTTGTACAAAGCAGGATCCCCCACACAGCAATGTTTGTACAAAGCAGGATCCCCCACACAGCAATGTTTGTACACAGCAGAATCCCATACTCAGCAATGTCTGTACACAGCAGGAACCCATACACAGCAATGTTTGTAACCAGGATGATCCCACACAAAGCAATGTTTGTACACAGCAGAATCCCATACTCAGCAATGTTTGTACACAGCATGAACCCATACACAGCAATGTTTGTACACAATATGATCCCGCACACTACATTCATTGTACACAGGAGGATCTCACACACAGCAATGTTTGTTACCAGGATGATCCCACACAAAGCAATGTTTGTATACAGCAGGATCCCACACAGAGGAATGCTTGTACACAGCAGGATCCCAGATGCAGCAATGTTTGTACAGAGCAGGATTCCAAACACATCAATGTTTGTAACCAGAGGGATCCCACACAAAGTAATGTTCGTACACAGCAGAATGCCACACACAGCAAAGTTTGTTCACAGCAGGAACCCACGCACAGCAATGTTTGTACAAAGAAGGATGACACATACAGCAATGTTTATACACAGCAGGTTCCTGTACACGGCAGTGTTTGTACACAGCATGATCCCGTACATAGCAATGTTTGTACACAGCAGGAACCCATACACAAAGCAATGTTTGTACACAGCAGGCTCCCCCACACAGCAATGTTTGTACACAGCAGGATGCTGCACACACAGCAATGTTTGTACACAGCAGGATCCCACACACAGCAATGTTTGTACACAATATGATCCTGCACACAGCATTCATTGTACACGGGAGGATCTCACACACAGCAATGCTTGTAACCAGGAGGATGCCACACAGAGCAATTTTTGTACACAGCAAGATCCCACACACAGCAATGTTTGTGTAGAGCAGGATCGCACACACAGCAATGTTTGTACACAGCAGGATCCCATACACAGCAATGTTTGTGCACAGCATGAAACCGTACACGGCAATGTTTGTACACAACATGATCCCACACACAGCAATCATTGTACACAGGAGGATCTCACACACAGCAATGTTTGTACACAACAGGATGCCACGCACAGCAATGTGTGTACACAGCTGGATCCCGTACACAGCAATGTTTGTACACAGCAGGATTCAAAGCACTGCAATGTTAGTACACAGCAGGATCCCATACACAGCAATGTTTGTACAAAGTAGCATCCCCACACAGCAATGTTTGTACACAGCAGGATCCCATACAAAGCAATGTTTGTACATAGCAGGATCCCACAAACATCAATGTTTATACGCAGCACGCACCCACACCGAGCAATGTTTGTACACAGCAGGATCCCATGCACAACTATGGTTGTACACAGCAGGATCCCACACACTGCAATGTTTGTACACAGCAGGATCCCACACACAGCAATGTTTGTACACAGCAGGAACACACACACAGCAAAGTTTGTACACACCAGAATCCCACACACTGCAATGTTTGTACACAGCAGGATACCACACACTGCAATGTTTGTACACAGCAGGATCCCACACACAGCAATGTTTGTACATAGCAGGAACACACACACAGCAATGTTTGTACACAGCAGGATCCCACACACTGTAATGTTTGTGCACAGCATGATCCCACACACAGCAATGTTTGTACACAGCAGGATCCCATACACATCAATGTTTGTACACAGCAGGATTCCGTACACACAGCAATGTTTGTACAAAGCAGGATCACACACACAGCAATGTTTGTACACAGCAGGATCCCATACACAGCAATGTTTGTACACAGCAGGATCCCACACACAGCGATCATTGTATACAGGAGGATCTCTCACTCAGCAATGTTTACACACAGCAGGAACACGCACACAGCACTGTTTGTACACAGCAAGATCCCACACACAGCAATGTTTGTACACAGCAGTATCCCATGCTCGGCAGTGTTCGTACACAGTAGGATCCCACACACTGCAATGTATATAGACAGCAAGATCCCACATTTAGCAATGTTTGTACAGAGCAGGCTAAAACACCCAGCAATGTTTGTACACAGCAGGATCACATATGCAGCAATGTTTGTACACACCAGGATCCCACACACAGCAATGTTTGTACACAGCAGGATCCCAAGCACTGCAATGTTTGTACACAGCAGGATCCCATACACAGCAATGTTTGTACACAGCAGGATCCCGTTCACACAGCTCTGTTTGTACACAGCAGGATCCCAAGCACTGCAATGTTTGTACACTGCAGGATCCCATACACAGCAATGTTTGTACACAGCAGGATCCCGTACACACAGCAATGTTTGTACAAAGCAGGATCCCCCACACAGCAATGTTTGTACACAGCAGGATCACATATGCAGCAATATTTGTACACACCAGGATCCCACACACAGCAATGTTTGTACACGGCAGGATCACATATGCAGCAATGTTTGTACACACCAGGATCCCATACACAGCAATGTTTGTGCACAGCATGAACCCATACAAAGCAATGTTTGTACACAACTTGATCCCACACACAGCAATCATTGTACACAGGAGGATCTCACACACAGCAATGTTTGTAACCAGGAGGATCCCACACAAAGCAATGTTTGTACACAGCAGGATCCTACAGAGAGGAATGTTTGTACACAGCAGGATCACATACGCTGCAATGCTTGTACACAGCAGGATCCCACACACAGCAATGTTTGTGCGCAGCAGGATCCCACGCACAGCAATGTTTGTACGCAGTAGGATCCTGTACACAGTAATGTTTGTACACCGCAGGATACCACACACAGAAATGTTTGTACTCAGCAATATCCTACACACAGCAATGTTTTTAACCAGGAGGTTCCCACACACAGCAATGTTTGTACACAGCAGGATCACACACACAGCAATGTTTGTACAAAACAGGATACCAAACACTGCAATGTTGGTTCACAGCAGGATCCTACACACAGCAAATTTGTACAAAGCAGGATCCCCCACACAGCAATGTTTGTACAAAGCAGGATCCCCCACACAGCAATGTTTGTACACAGCAGAATCCCATACTCAGCAATGTCTGTACACAGCAGGAACCCATACACAGCAATGTTTGTAACCAGGATGATCCCACACAAAGCAATGTTTGTACACAGCAGAATCCCATACTCAGCAATGTTTGTACACAGCATGAACCCATACACAGCAATGTTTGTACACAATATGATCCCGCACACTACATTCATTGTACACAGGAGGATCTCACACACAGCAATGTTTGTTACCAGGATGATCCCACACAAAGCAATGTTTGTATACAGCAGGATCCCACACAGAGGAATGCTTGTACACAGCAGGATCCCAGATGCAGCAATGTTTGTACAGAGCAGGATTCCAAACACATCAATGTTTGTAACCAGAGGGATCCCACACAAAGTAATGTTCGTACACAGCAGAATGCCACACACAGCAAAGTTTGTTCACAGCAGGAACCCACGCACAGCAATGTTTGTACAAAGAAGGATGACACATACAGCAATGTTTATACACAGCAGGTTCCTGTACACGGCAGTGTTTGTACACAGCATGATCCCGTACATAGCAATGTTTGTACACAGCAGGAACCCATACACAAAGCAATGTTTGTACACAGCAGGCTCCCCCACACAGCAATGTTTGTACACAGCAGGATCCCACACACAGCAATGTTTGTACACAGCAGGATCCCACACACAGCAATGTTTGTACACGATATGATCCAGCACACAGCATTCATTGTACACGGGAGGATCTCACACACAGCAATGCTTGTAACCAGGAGGATGCCACACAGAGCAATTTTTGTACACAGCAAGATCCCACACACAGCAATGTTTGTGTAGAGCAGGATCGCACACACAGCAATGTTTGTACACAGCAGGATCCCACATGCTGCAATGTTTGTATACACAACGATCCCACACACAGCAAGGTTTGTACACAGAAGGATCCCAAGCACTGCAATGTTTGTACACAGCAGGATCCTGTACACACAGCAATGTTTGTACACAGCAGGAATCCAGATGAAGCAATGTTTGTACACAGCAGGATCCCACACACAGCAATGTTTGTTCACAGCAGGATCCCACAAACAGCAATGTTTGTATACAGCAGGATCCCATACACAGCAATGTTTGTGCACAGCATGAACCCATACTCAGCAATGATTGTACACAACATGATCCCGCACACAGCAATCATTGTACCCAGGAGGATCTCACACACAGCAATGTTTGTAACCAGGAGGTTCCCACACACAGCAATGTTTGTACACAGCAGAATGCCAAACAGAACAATTTTTATATGCAGCAGGATCCCACACAGAGCAATGTTTGTGCACAGCAAGATCCCACACACAGCAATGTTTGTGCACAGCAAGATCTCACACACAGCAATGTTTGTACACAGCAGGATCCCACATGCAGCAATGTTTGTACACACCAGTATCCCACACACATCAATGTTTGTACACAGCAGGATCCCAAGCACTGCAATGTTTGTACACAGCAGGATCCCCCACACAGCAATGTTTGTACACAGCAAGATCCCACACACAGCATTGTTTGTGCAGAGCAGGATCGCACTCACAGCAATGTTTGTACACAGCAGGATCCCACACACAGCAAAGTTTGTACACAGCAATATCACACACACAGCAATGTTTGTACACAGCAGGATCCCACATGCAGCAATGTTTGTATACACCACGATCCCACACACAGCAAGGTTTGTACACAGCAGGATCCCAAGCACTGCAATGTTTGTACACAGCAGGATCCTGTACACACAGCAATGTTCGTACACACCAGGAACCCATGCACAGCAATGTTTGTACAAAGAAGGATGACACACACAGCAGTGTTCATACACAGCAGGATCCCGTACTCGGCAATGTTTGTACACAGCAGGATACAACACACAGAAATGTTTGTACACAGCAAGATCCCACACACAGCAATGTTTTTAACCAGGAGGATCCCACACACAGCAATGTTTGTGCACAGCAGAATGCCACACAGAGCAATGTTTGTACACAGCAAGATCCCACACACAGCAATGTTTGTGCACAGCAGGATCTCACACACAGCAATGTTTGTGCACAGCAGGATCTCACACACAGCAAAGTTTGTACACAGCAAGATCACACACAGAGCAATGTTTGTACACAGCAGGATCCCACATGAAGCAATGTTTGTACACAGCAGGATCCCAAACACAGCAATGTTTGTGTACAGCAGGATCCCACACACAGCAAAGTTTGTACACTGCAAGATCACACACACAGCAATGTTTGTACAGAGCAGGATTCCACACACGGCAATGTTTGTTCACAGCAGAATCCCACAAACAGCAATGTTTAAAAACAGCAGGATCCCGTACACACAGCAATGTTAGTACGCAGCAGGATCTCAAGCACTGCAATGTTTGTACACAGCAGGATCCCATACACAGCAATGTTTGTACACAGCAGGATCCCGTACACACAGCAATGTTTGTTCCAAGCAGGAACCCCCACACAGCAATGTTTGTACACAGCAGGATCCCATACACATCAATGTTTGTACACAGCAGGTTCCTGTACACAGCATTGTTTGTACACAGCAGGATCTCCAACACAGCAATGTTTGTACACAGCAGGATCCCGCACACAGCAATATTTGTACACAGCAGGATTCCTCACGCTGCAATGTTTGTACACAGCAGGATGCCACGCACAGCAACGTTTATACACAGCAGGATCCTGTACACACAGCATTGTTTGTACAAAACAGGATCCCGCACACAGCAATATTTGTACACAGCAGGATACCACACACAGAAATGTTTGTGCACAGCAAGATCCCACACACAGCAATGTCTTTAACCAGGAGTTTCCCACACACAGCAATGTTTGTACACTGCAGAATGCCCCACAGAGCAATGTTTATACGCAGCAGGATCCCACACCGAGCAATGTTTGTACAGAGCAAGATCGCAAACACAGCAATGTTTGCGCACAGCAGGTTCCCACACCGAGCAATGTTTGTACATAGCAAGATCGCAAACGCAGCAATGTTTGCGCACAGCAGGATCCCACACACAGCAAAGTTTGTACACAGCAAGATCACAAACACAGCAATGTTTCTACACACCAGGATCCCACAGACAGCAATGTATGTACACAGCAGGATCCCGTACACAGCAATGTTTGTGCACAGCAGGATCCCAAGCACTGCAATGTTTGTACACAGCAGGATCCCGTACACACAGCTATGTTTGTACACAGCAGGATCCCAAGCACTGCAATGTTTGTACACAGCAGGATCCCGTACACACAGCTATGTTTGTACACAGCAGGATTCAAAGCACTGCAATGTTAGTACACAGCAGGATCCCACACCCAGCAATGTTTGTACACAGCAGGATCCCGTACACACAGCAATGTTTGTACAAAGCAGGATCACACACACAGCAATGTTTGTACACAGCAGGATCCCATACACAGCAATGTTTGTACACAGCGGGATCCCACACACAGCAATCATTATATACAGGAGGATCTCTCACTCAGCAATGTTTACACACAGCAGGAACACGCACACAGCAATGTTTGTACACAGCAAGATCCCACACACAGCAATGTTTGTACACAGCAGTATCCCATGCTCGGCAATGTTCGTACACAGTAGGATCCCACACACTGCAATGTATATAGACAGCAAGATCCCACATTTAGCAATGTTTGTACAGTGCAGGCTAAAACACCCAGCAATGTTTGTACACAGCAGGATCACATATGCAGCAATGTTTGTACACACCAGGATCCCACACACAGCAATGTTTGTACACAGCAGGATCCCAAGCACTGCAATGTTTGTACACTGCAGGATCCCATACACAGCAATGTTTGTACACAGCAGGATCCCGTACACACAGCAATGTTTGTACAAAGCAGGATCCCCCACACAGCAATGTTTGTACACAGCAGGATCACATATGCAGCAATGTTTGTACACACCAGGATCCCACACACAGCAATGTTTGTACACAGCAGGATCACATATGCAGCAATGTTTGTACATACCAGGATCCCATACACAGCAATGTTTGTGCACAGCATGATCCCATACAAAGCAATGTTTGTACACAACTTGATCCCACACACAGCAATCATTGTACACAGGAGGGTCTCACACAAAGCAATGTTTGTACACAGCAGGATCACATACGCTGCAATGCTTGTACACAGCAGGATCCCACACACAGCAATGTTTGTACGCAGTAGGATCCTGTACACAGTAATGTTTGTACACCGCAGGATACCACACACAGAAATGTTTGTACTCAGCAATATCCTACACACAGCAATGTTTTCAACCAGGAGGATCCCACACACAGCAATGTTTGTACACAGCAGGATCACACACACAGCAAAGTTTGTACAAAACAGGATACCAAACACTGCAATGTTGGCTCACAGCAGGATCCTACACACAGCAAATTTGTACAAAGCAGGATCCCCCACACAGCAATGTTTGTACACAGCAGAATCCCATACTCAGCAATGTCTGTACACAGCAGGAACCCATACACAGCAATGTTTGTAACCAGGATGATCCCACACAAAGCAATGTTTGTACACAGCAGAATCCCATACTCAGCAATGTTTGTACACAGCATGAACCCATACACAGCAATGTTTGTACACAATATGATCCCGCACACTACATTCATTGTACACAGGAGGATCTCACACCCAGCAATGTTTGTTACCAGGATGATCCCACACAAAGCAATGTTTGTATACAGCAGGATCCCACACAGAGGAATGCTTGTACACAGCAGGATCCCAGATGCAGCAATGTTTGTACAGAGCAGGATTCCAAACACATCAATGTTTGTAACCAGGGGGATCCCACACAAAGTAATGTTCGTACACAGCAGAATGCCACACACAGCAAAGTTTGTTCACAGCAGGAACCCACGCACAGCAATGTTTGTACAAAGAAGGATGACACATACAGCAATGTTTATACACAGCAGGTTCCTGTACACGGCAGTGTTTGTACACAGCATGATCCCGTACATAGCAATGTTTGTACACAGCAGGAACCCATACACAAAGCAATGTTTATACACAGCAGGCTCCCCCACACAGCAATGTTTGTACACAGCAGGATCCCACACACAGCAATGTTTGTACATAGCAGGATCCCACACACAGCAATGTTTGTACACAATATGATCCCGCACACAGCATTCATTGTAAACGGGAGGATCTCATACACAGCAATGCTTGTAACCAGGAGGATGCCACACAGAGAAATTTTTGTACACAGCAAGATCCCACACACAGCAATGTTTGTGTAGAGCAGGATCGCACACACAGCAATGTTTGTACACAGCAGGATCCCACATGCTGCAATGTTTGTATACACCACGATCCCACACACAGCAATGTTCGTACACACCAGGAACCCACACACAGCAATATTTGTCCACAGCAGGATTCCTCACGCTGCAATGTTTGTTCACAGCAGGATCCCACACACAGCAATGTTTGTGCACAGGAGAATCCCACACACAGCAATGTTTGTACACAGCAGGATCCCGTACACACGGCAATGTTTGTACACAGCAGGATCACACACACAGCAATGTTTGTACACAGCAGGTTCCTGTACACAGTAATGTTTGTACACAGCAGGGTACAACACACAGAAATGTTTGTACTCAGCAAGATCCCACACACAGCAATGTTTTTAACCAGGAGGATCCCACACACAGCAATGTTTATACGCAGCGGGATCCCAAACCGAGCAATGTTTGTACAAAGCAAGATCCCACACGCAGCAACGTTTGTGTACAGCAGGATCGCACACACAACACAGCAATGTTTGTACACAGCAAGATCCCACACACAGCAATATTTGTACACAGCAGGATCCCATACACAGCAATGTTTGTACACAGCAAGATCCCGTTCACACAGCTACGTTTGTACACAGCAGCATTCGAAGCACTGCAATGTTAGTACACAGCAGGATCCCGTACACAGCAATATTTGTACACAGCAGGATGCTGCACACACAGCAATGTTTGTACCCGGCAGGAAATCCAACACAGAAATGTTTGTACACAGCAGGATCTCACAAACAGCAATATTTGTACACAGCAGCATTCCACACACAGCAATGTTTGTACACAGCAGGAACCAATGCACAGCAATGTTTGCACAAATAGGAATGTCACACACAGCAATATTATACACAGCAGGATCCCGTATACGGCAATGTTTGTACACAGCAGGATCCCACACACAGCAATGTTTGTACACAGCAGGATCCCGTACACAACAATGTTTGTACGCAGCAGGATCCCGTACACACAGCAATTTTTGTACACAGCAGGAATCCACACAGAGCAATGTTTGTGCACAGCAGGATCCCATGCACAGCAATGTTTGTACGCAGTAGGATCCTGTACACAGTAATGTTTGTACACAGCAGGATGCCACACACAGCAATGTTTGTACACAGCAGGATCCCACACACAGCAATGTTTATACACAGCAGGATCACACACACAGCAATCTTTGTACAAAACAGGATACCAAACACTGCAATGTTGGCTCACAGCAGGATCCTACACACAGCAAATTTGTACAAAGCAGGATCCCACACACAGCAATGTTTGTACACTGCAGAATGCCCCACAGAGCAATGTTTATACGCAGCAGGATCCCACACCGAGCAATGTTTGTACAGAGCAAGATCGCAAACACAGCAATGTTTGCGCACAGCAGGTTCCCACACCGAGCAATGTTTGTACATAGCAAGATCGCAAACGCAGCAATGTTTGCGCACAGCAGGATCCCACACACAGCAAAGTTTGTACACAGCAAGATCACAAACACAGCAATGTTTCTACACACCAGGATCCCACAGACAGCAATGTATGTACACAGCAGGATCCCGTACACAGCAATGTTTGTGCACAGCAGGATCCCAAGCACTGCAATGTTTGTACACAGCAGGATCCCGTACACACAGCTATGTTTGTACACAGCAGGATCCCAAGCACTGCAATGTTTGTACACAGCAGGATCCCGTACACACAGCTATGTTTGTACACAGCAGGATTCAAAGCACTGCAATGTTAGTACACAGCAGGATCCCACACCCAGCAATGTTTGTACACAGCAGGATCCCGTACACACAGCAATGTTTGTACAAAGCAGGATCACACACACAGCAATGTTTGTACACAGCAGGATCCCATACACAGCAATGTTTGTACACAGCGGGATCCCACACACAGCAATCATTATATACAGGAGGATCTCTCACTCAGCAATGTTTACACACAGCAGGAACACGCACACAGCAATGTTTGTACACAGCAAGATCCCACACACAGCAATGTTTGTACACAGCAGTATCCCATGCTCGGCAATGTTCGTACACAGTAGGATCCCACACACTGCAATGTATATAGACAGCAAGATCCCACATTTAGCAATGTTTGTACAGTGCAGGCTAAAACACCCAGCAATGTTTGTACACAGCAGGATCACATATGCAGCAATGTTTGTACACACCAGGATCCCACACACAGCAATGTTTGTACACAGCAGGATCCCAAGCACTGCAATGTTTGTACACTGCAGGATCCCATACACAGCAATGTTTGTACACAGCAGGATCCCGTACACACAGCAATGTTTGTACAAAGCAGGATCCCCCACACAGCAATGTTTGTACACAGCAGGATCACATATGCAGCAATGTTTGTACACACCAGGATCCCACACACAGCAATGTTTGTACACAGCAGGATCACATATGCAGCAATGTTTGTACATACCAGGATCCCATACACAGCAATGTTTGTGCACAGCATGATCCCATACAAAGCAATGTTTGTACACAACTTGATCCCACACACAGCAATCATTGTACACAGGAGGGTCTCACACAAAGCAATGTTTGTACACAGCAGGATCACATACGCTGCAATGCTTGTACACAGCAGGATCCCACACACAGCAATGTTTGTACGCAGTAGGATCCTGTACACAGTAATGTTTGTACACCGCAGGATACCACACACAGAAATGTTTGTACTCAGCAATATCCTACACACAGCAATGTTTTCAACCAGGAGGATCCCACACACAGCAATGTTTGTACACAGCAGGATCACACACACAGCAAAGTTTGTACAAAACAGGATACCAAACACTGCAATGTTGGCTCACAGCAGGATCCTACACACAGCAAATTTGTACAAAGCAGGATCCCCCACACAGCAATGTTTGTACACAGCAGAATCCCATACTCAGCAATGTCTGTACACAGCAGGAACCCATACACAGCAATGTTTGTAACCAGGATGATCCCACACAAAGCAATGTTTGTACACAGCAGAATCCCATACTCAGCAATGTTTGTACACAGCATGAACCCATACACAGCAATGTTTGTACACAATATGATCCCGCACACTACATTCATTGTACACAGGAGGATCTCACACCCAGCAATGTTTGTTACCAGGATGATCCCACACAAAGCAATGTTTGTATACAGCAGGATCCCACACAGAGGAATGCTTGTACACAGCAGGATCCCAGATGCAGCAATGTTTGTACAGAGCAGGATTCCAAACACATCAATGTTTGTAACCAGGGGGATCCCACACAAAGTAATGTTCGTACACAGCAGAATGCCACACACAGCAAAGTTTGTTCACAGCAGGAACCCACGCACAGCAATGTTTGTACAAAGAAGGATGACACATACAGCAATGTTTATACACAGCAGGTTCCTGTACACGGCAGTGTTTGTACACAGCATGATCCCGTACATAGCAATGTTTGTACACAGCAGGAACCCATACACAAAGCAATGTTTATACACAGCAGGCTCCCCCACACAGCAATGTTTGTACACAGCAGGATCCCACACACAGCAATGTTTGTACATAGCAGGATCCCACACACAGCAATGTTTGTACACAATATGATCCCGCACACAGCATTCATTGTAAACGGGAGGATCTCATACACAGCAATGCTTGTAACCAGGAGGATGCCACACAGAGAAATTTTTGTACACAGCAAGATCCCACACACAGCAATGTTTGTGTAGAGCAGGATCGCACACACAGCAATGTTTGTACACAGCAGGATCCCACATGCTGCAATGTTTGTATACACCACGATCCCACACACAGCAATGTTCGTACACACCAGGAACCCACACACAGCAATATTTGTCCACAGCAGGATTCCTCACGCTGCAATGTTTGTTCACAGCAGGATTCCACACACAGCAATGTTTGTGCACAGGAGAATCCCACACACAGCAATGTTTGTACACAGCAGGATCCCGTACACACGGCAATGTTTGTACACAGCAGGATCACACACACAGCAATGTTTGTACACAGCAAGTTCCTGTACACAGTAATGTTTGTACACAGCAGGGTACAACACACAGAAATGTTTGTACTCAGCAAGATCCCACACACAGCAATGTTTTTAACCAGGAGGATCCCACACACAGCAATGTTTATACGCAGCGGGATCCCAAACCGAGCAATGTTTGTACAAAGCAAGATCCCACACGCAGCAACGTTTGTGTACAGCAGGATCGCACACACAACACAGCAATGTTTGTACACAGCAAGATCCCACACACAGCAATATTTGTACACAGCAGGATCCCATACACAGCAATGTTTGTACACAGCAAGATCCCGTTCACACAGCTACGTTTGTACACAGCAGCATTCGAAGCACTGCAATGTTAGTACACAGCAGGATCCCGTACACAGCAATGTTTGTACACAGCAGGATGCTGCACACACAGCAATGTTTGTACCCGGCAGGAAATCCAACACAGAAATGTTTGTACACAGCAGGTTCTCACAAACAGCAATATTTGTACACAGCAGCATTCCACACACAGCAATGTTTGTACACAGCAGGAACCAATGCACAGCAATGTTTGCACAAATAGGAATGTCACACACAGCAATATTATACACAGCAGGATCCCGTATACGGCAATGTTTGTACACAGCAGGATCCCACACACAGCAATGTTTGTACACAGCAGGATCCCGTACACAACAATGTTTGTACGCAGCAGGATCCCGTACACACAGCAATTTTTGTACACAGCAGGAATCCACACAGAACAATGTTTGTGCACAGCAGGATCCCATGCACAGCAATGTTTGTACGCAGTAGGATCCTGTACACAGTAATGTTTGTACACAGCAGGATGCCACACACAGCAATGTTTGTACACAGCAGGATCCCACACACAGCAATGTTTATACACAGCAGGATCACACACACAGCAATCTTTGTACAAAACAGGATACCAAACACTGCAATGTTGGCTCACAGCAGGATCCTACACACAGCAAATTTGTACAAAGCAGGATCCCCCACACAGCAATGTTTGTACACAGCAGGATCCCCCACACACAGCAATGTTTGTACACAGCAGAATCCCATACTCAGCAATGTCTGTACACAGCAGGATCCAACAAACATCAATGTTTATACGCAGCACGCTCCCACACCGAGCAATGTTTGTACACAGCAGGATCCCATGCACAACTATGTTTGTACACAGCAAGATCTCACACACAGCAATGTTTGCACACAGCAGGAACACAACAAAGCAATGTTTGTACACAGCAGGATCCCACAGACTGCAACGTTTGTACACAGCAGGATCCCACACACAGCAATGTTTGTACACAGCAGGATCCGGTACACATCAATGTTTGTACACAGCAGGTTCCTGTACACAGCATTGTTCGTACACAGCAGGATCACCAACACAGCAATGTTTTTACACAGCAGGATCCCACACACAGCAATATTTGTACACAGCAGGATTCCTCACGCTGCAATGTTTGTTCACAGCAGGATGCCACGCACAGCAATGTTTGTACACAGCAGGATCCCACACCGAGCAATGTTTGTACACAGCAGGATCTCACACACAGCAATGTTTGTATACACCAGGATCCCACAGACTGCAATGTTTGTACAGAGCAGGATCCCGTACACAGCAATGTTTGTACACAGCAGGATTCAAAGCACTGCAATGTTAGTACACAGCAGGATCACATATGCAGCAATGTTTGTACACACCAGGATCCTACACAAAGCAATATTTCCACACAGCAGGATCCCAAGCACTGCAATGTTTGTACACAGTAGGATTCCACACACAGCAATGTTTGTACACAGCAGGATCCCAAACACAGCAATGTTTGTACACAGCAGGATTCCACACACTGCAATGTTTGTTCACAGCAGGATCCCACAAACAGCAATGTTTATAAACAGCAGGATCCCGTACACACAGCAATGTTAGTACACAGCAGGATCCCAAGCACTGCAATGTTAGTACACAGCAGGACCCCATACACAGCAATGTTTGTACACAGCAGGATCCCATACACAGCAATGTTTGTGCACAGCAGGAACACACACACAGCAATGTTTGTACACAGCAAGATCCCACACACAGCAATGTTTGTACACAGCAGTATCCCATGCTCGGCAATCTTTGTACATGGTAGGATCCCACACACTGCAATGTATATACACAGCAAGATCCCACATATAGCAATGTTTGTACACAGCAGTATCACATGCTCAGCAATGTTTGTACCCAGTAGGATCCCAGACATTGTAATGTTTATACACAGCAAGATCCCACACACAGCAATGTTTGTACAGAGCAGGCTAAAACACCCAGCAGTGTTTGTACACAGCAGGATCCCACATGCAGCAATGTTTGTACATACCAGGATCCCACAGAGAGCAATGTTTGTACACAGCAGGATCCCAAGCACTGCAATGTTTGTACACAGCAGGATCCCGTACACAGCAATGTTTGTAGACAGCAGGATCCCGTACACACAGTTATGTTTGTACACAGCAGGATTCAAAGCACTGCAATGTTAGTACACAGCAGGATCCTGTAAACAGCAATGTTTGTACACAGCAGGATGCTGCACACACAGCAATGTTTGTACACACCAGGATCTCCAACACAGAAATGTTTGTACACAGCAGGATGCTGCGCACACAGCAATATTTGTACACACCAGGATCTCCAACACAGAAATGTTTGTACACAGCAGGATTCCACACACAACAACGTTTGTACACAGCAGGATCCCACACACAGCAATGTTTGTACACAACAGGATGCCGTACACATCCATGTTTGTACACAGCAGAATCACACACACAGAAATGTTTGTACTCAGCAAGATCCCACACACAGCAATGTTTTTAACCAGGTGGATCGCACACATAGCAATGTTTATAGGTAGCAGGATCCCAATACGAGCAATGTTTGTACAAAGCAATATCCCACACGCAGCAATGTTTGCGCACAGCAGGATTGCACACACAACACAGCGATGCTTGCGCACAGCAGGATCCCACACACAGCAATGTTTGTACACAGCAAGATCCCACATGCGGCAATGTTTGTACACACCAGGATCCCCCACACAGCAATGTTTGTGCACAGCATGAACCCATAGGCTGCAATGTATGTACACAGCAGGATCCCATGCACAACTATGTTTGTACACAGCAAGATCTCACACACAGCAATGTTTGCACACAGCAGGAACACACACACAGCAATGTTTGTACACAGCAAGATCCCATACACAGCAATGTTTGTATACAGAACTATCCCATGCTCCGCAATGTTTGTACACAGTAGGATCCCACAGACTGCAATGTTTGTGCACAGCATGAACCCATACGCTGAAATGTATGTACACAGCAAGATCCCATGCACAACAATGTTTGTACACAGCAAGATCTCACACACAGCAATGTTTACACGTAGCAGGAACACATACACAGCAATGTTTGTACACAGCAAGATCCCACACACAGCAATGTTTGTATACAGCAGGATCCCAAGCACTGCAATGTTTGTACACAGCAGGATCCTGTCCACAGCATTGTTTGCACACAGCAGGATGCTGCACACACAGCAAAGTTTGTACACAGTAGGATCTCCAACACAGCAATGTTTGTACACAGCAGGATCCCACACACAGCAATATTTGTACACAGCAGGATTCCTCACGCTGCAATGTATGTACACAGCAGGATCCCATGCACAACTATGTTTGTACACAGCAAGATCTCACACACAGCAATGTTTGCACACAGCAGGAACACACACACAGCAATGTTTGTAAACAGCAGGATCCCAAGCACTGCAATGTTTGTACACAGCAGGATCCTGTACACAGCATTGTTTGTACACAGCAGGATGCTGCACACACAGCAAAGTTTGTACACAGCAGGATCTCCAACACAGCAATGTTTGTACACAGCAGGATCCCACACACAGCAATATTTGTACACAGCAGGATTCCTCACGCTGCAATGTTTGTTCACAGCAGGATTCCTCACGCTGCAATGTTTGTTCACAGCAGGATGCCATGCACAGCAATGTTTGTACACAGCAAGATTCCACACAGCAATGTCTTGAACCAGGAGATTCCCACACACAGCAATGTTTGTACACAGCAGAATGCCACACACAGCAAAGTTTGTACACAGCAAGATCACACACACAGCAATATTTGTACACAGCAGGATCACATATGCAGCAATGTTTGTACACACCAGCATCCCACAAACAGCAATGTTTGTACACAGCAGGATCCCATACACAGCAATGTTAGTACACAGCAGGATCCCGTACACAGCAATGTTAGTACACAGCAGGATCCCGTACACACAGCAATGTTTGTACAAAGCAGGATCCCCCACACAGCAATGTTTGCGCACAGCATGAACCCATACAAAGCAATGTTTGTACACAACATTATCCTGCACACAGCAATCATTGTATACAGGAGGATTTCACACACAGCAATGTTTGTAACCAGGAGGATCCCACACAAAGCAATATTTGTACACAGCAGGATCCCACAAACATCAATGTTTATACGCAGCAGGGTCCCACACCGAGCAATGTTTGTACACAGCAGTATCCCATGCTCGGCAATCTTTGTACACGGTAGGATCCCACACACTGCAATGTATATACACAGCAAGATCCCACATATAGCAATGTTTGTACAGAGCAGGCTAAAACACCCAGCAATGTTTGTACACAGCAGGATCACACATGCAGGAATGTTTGTACACAACAGGATCCCACACACAGCAATGCTTGTACACAGCAGGATCCCGTACACAGCAATGTTTGTACACAGCAGGATCCCGTACACACAGCTACGTTTGTACACAGCAGCGTTCGAAGCACTGCAATGTTAGTACACAGCAGGATCCCGTACACAGCAATGTTTGTACACAGCAGGAAATCCAACACAGAAATGTTAGTACACAGCAGGATCCCGTACACAGCAATGTTTGTACACAGCAGGAAATCCAACACAGCAATATTTGTACACAGCAGCATTCCATACACTGCAATGTTTGTTCACAGCAGGATGACACACTCAGCAATGTTTATACACAGCAGGAACCCACGCACAGCAGTGTTTGTACATAGCAAGATCCCACACACAGCAATGTTTGTGCACAGCAGGATCTCACACACAGCAAAGTTTGTACACAGCAAGATCACAAACACAGCAATGTTTGTACACAGCAGGATCTCACACACAGCAATGTTTGCACACAGCAGGAACACACACACAGCAATGTTTGTACACAGCAAGATCCCACACACAGCAATGTTTGTATACAGAACTATCCCATGCTCCGCCATGTTTGTACACAGTAGGATCCCACAGACTGCAATGTTTATACACAGCAAGAGCCCACACATAGCAATGTTTGTACAAAATAGGCTTAAACACCCAGCAATGTTTGTACACAGCATAATCCCACATGCTGCAATGTTTGTACACACCAGGATCCCCCACAAAGCAATGTTTGTGCACAGCATGAACCCATACGCTGCAATGTATGTACACAACAAGATCCCATGCACAACTATGTTTGTACACAGCAGGATCTCACACACCGCAATGTTTGCACACAGCAGGAACACACACACAGCAATGTTTGTACACAACAAGATCCCACACACAGCAATGTTTGTATACAGCAGGATCCCAAGCACTGCAATGTTTGTACACAGCAGGATGCTGCACACTCAGCAAAGTTTGTACACAGCAGGATCTCCAACACAGCAATGTTTGTACACAGCAGGATCCCACACACAGCAATATTTGTACACAGCAGGATTCCTCACGCTGCAATGTTTGTTCACAGCAGGATGCCACACACAGCAATGTTTATACACAGCAGGATACCACACACAGAAATGTTTGTACACAGCAACATCCCACACACAGCAATGTCTTGAACCAGGAGATTCCCACACACAGCAATGTTTGTACACAGCAGAATGCTGCACAGAGCAATGTTTGTACACAGCAGGATCCCACACCGAGCAATGTTTGTACACAGCAAGATCCCACACGCAGCAATGTTTGTGCACAGCAGGATCTCACACACAGCACTGTTTGTGCTCAGCAGTATCCCACAAACAGCAATGTTTGTACACACCAGCATCCCACGCACAGCAATGTATGTACACAGCAAGATCCCATGCACAGCAATGTTTGCACGCAGCAGGAACACACACACAGCAATGTTTGCACGCAGCAGGAACACACACACAGCAATGTTTGTACACAACAAGATCCCACACACAGCAATGTTTGTATACAGCAGGATCCCAAGCACTGCAATGTTTGTACACAGCAGGATGCTGCACACTCAACAAAGTTTGTACACAGCAGGATCCCACACACAGCAATATTTGTACACAGCAGGATTCCTCACGCTGCAATGTTTGTTCACAGCAGGATGCCACACACAGCAATGTTTATACACAGCAGGATACCACACACAGAAATGTTTGTACACAGCAACATCCCACACACAGCAATGTCTTGAACCAGGAGATTCCCACACACAGCAATGTTTGTACACAGCAAGATCCCACACGCAGCAATGTTTGTGCACAGCAGGATCTCACACACAGCACTGTTTGTGCTCAGCAGGATCCCACAAACAGCAATGTTTGTACACACCAGCATCCCACGCACAGCAATGTTTGTACTCAGCTGGATCCCGTACACAGCAATGTTTGTACACAGCAGGATCCCGGACACACAGCTATGTTTGTACACTGCAGGATTCCAAGCACTGCAATGTTAGTACACAGCAGGATCCCGTACACAGCAATGTTTGTACACAGCAGGATCCCGTACACACAGCAATGTTTGTACAAAGCAGGATCCCATACACAGCAATGTTTGCACACAGCATGAACCCATACAAAGCAATGTACACAACATGATCCTGCACACAGCAATCATTGTATACAGGAGGATCTCACACACAGCAATGTTTATAACCAGGAGCATCCCACACAAAGCAATGTTTGTTCACAGCAGGATCCCACAAACATCAATGTTTATACGCAGCAGGGTCCCACTCCGAGCAATGTTTGTACACAGCAGGATCCCATGCACAACTATGTTTATACACAGCAAGATCTCTCACACAGCAATGTTTGCACACAGCAGGAACACACACACAGCAATGTTTGTACACAGCAAGATCCCACACACAGCAATGTTTGTACACAGCAGTATCCCATGCTCGGCAATCTTTGTACATGGTAGGATCCCACACACTGCAATGTATATACACAGCAAGATCCCACATATAGCAATGTTTGTACACAGCAGTATCACATGCTCAGCAATGTTTGTACCCAGTAGGATCCCAGACATTGTAATGTTTATACACAGCAAGATCCCACACACAGCAATGTTTGTACAGAGCAGGCTAAAACACCCAGCAGTGTTTGTACACAGCAGGATCCCACATGCAGCAATGTTTGTACATACCAGGATCCCACAGAGAGCAATGTTTGTACACAGCAGGATCCCAAGCACTGCAATGTTTGTACACAGCAGGATCCCGTACACAGCAATGTTTGTAGACAGCAGGATCCCGTACACACAGTTATGTTTGTACACAGCAGGATTCAAAGCACTGCAATGTTAGTACACAGCAGGATCCTGTAAACAGCAATGTTTGTACACAGCAGGATGCTGCACACACAGCAATGTTTGTACACACCAGGATCTCCAACACAGAAATGTTTGTACACAGCAGGATGCTGCGCACACAGCAATATTTGTACACACCAGGATCTCCAACACAGAAATGTTTGTACACAGCAGGATTCCACACACAACAACGTTTGTACACAGCAGGATCCCACACACAGCAATGCTTGTACACAACAGGATGCCGTACACATCCATGTTTGTACACAGCAGAATCACACACACAGAAATGTTTGTACTCAGCAAGATCCCACACACAGCAATGTTTTTAACCAGGTGGATCGCACACATAGCAATGTTTATAGGTAGCAGGATCCCAATACGAGCAATGTTTGTACAAAGCAATATCCCACACGCAGCAATGTTTGCGCACAGCAGGATTGCACACACAACACAGCGATGCTTGCGCACAGCAGGATCCCACACACAGCAATGTTTGTACACAGCAAGATCCCACATGCGGCAATGTTTGTACACACCAGGATCCCCCACACAGCAATGTTTGTGCACAGCATGAACCCATAGGCTGCAATGTATGTACACAGCAGGATCCCATGCACAACTATGTTTGTACACAGCAAGATCTCACACACAGCAATGTTTGCACACAGCAGGAACACACACACAGCAATGTTTGTACACAGCAAGATCCCATACACAGCAATGTTTGTATACAGAACTATCCCATGCTCCGCAATGTTTGTACACAGTAGGATCCCACAGACTGCAATGTTTGTGCACAGCATGAACCCATACGCTGAAATGTATGTACACAGCAAGATCCCATGCACAACAATGTTTGTACACAGCAAGATCTCACACACAGCAATGTTTACACGTAGCAGGAACACATACACAGCAATGTTTGTACACAGCAAGATCCCACACACAGCAATGTTTGTATACAGCAGGATCCCAAGCACTGCAATGTTTGTACACAGCAGGATCCTGTCCACAGCATTGTTTGCACACAGCAGGATGCTGCACACACAGCAAAGTTTGTACACAGTAGGATCTCCAACACAGCAATGTTTGTACACAGCAGGATCCCACACACAGCAATATTTGTACACAGCAGGATTCCTCACGCTGCAATGTATGTACACAGCAGGATCCCATGCACAACTATGTTTGTACACAGCAAGATCTCACACACAGCAATGTTTGCACACAGCAGGAACACACACACAGCAATGTTTGTAAACAGCAGGATCCCAAGCACTGCAATGTTTGTACACAGCAGGATCCTGTACACAGCATTGTTTGTACACAGCAGGATGCTGCACACACAGCAAAGTTTGTACACAGCAGGATCTCCAACACAGCAATGTTTGTACACAGCAGGATCCCACACACAGCAATATTTGTACACAGCAGGATTCCTCACGCTGCAATGTTTGTTCACAGCAGGATTCCTCACGCTGCAATGTTTGTTCACAGCAGGATGCCATGCACAGCAATGTTTGTACACAGCAAGATTCCACACAGCAATGTCTTGAACCAGGAGATTCCCACACACAGCAATGTTTGTACACAGCAGAATGCCACACACAGCAAAGTTTGTACACAGCAAGATCACACACACAGCAATATTTGTACACAGCAGGATCACATATGCAGCAATGTTTGTACACACCAGCATCCCACAAACAGCAATGTTTGTACACAGCAGGATCCCATACACAGCAATGTTAGTACACAGCAGGATCCCGTACACAGCAATGTTAGTACACAGCAGGATCCCGTACACACAGCAATGTTTGTACAAAGCAGGATCCCCCACACAGCAATGTTTGCGCACAGCATGAACCCATACAAAGCAATGTTTGTACACAACATTATCCTGCACACAGCAATCATTGTATACAGGAGGATTTCACACACAGCAATGTTTGTAACCAGGAGGATCCCACACAAAGCAATATTTGTACACAGCAGGATCCCACAAACATCAATGTTTATACGCAGCAGGGTCCCACACCGAGCAATGTTTGTACACAGCAGTATCCCATGCTCGGCAATCTTTGTACACGGTAGGATCCCACACACTGCAATGTATATACACAGCAAGATCCCACATATAGCAATGTTTGTACAGAGCAGGCTAAAACACCCAGCAATGTTTGTACACAGCAGGATCACACATGCAGGAATGTTTGTACACAACAGGATCCCACACACAGCAATGCTTGTACACAGCAGGATCCCGTACACAGCAATGTTTGTACACAGCAGGATCCCGTACACACAGCTACGTTTGTACACAGCAGCGTTCGAAGCACTGCAATGTTAGTACACAGCAGGATCCCGTACACAGCAATGTTTGTACACAGCAGGAAATCCAACACAGAAATGTTAGTACACAGCAGGATCCCGTACACAGCAATGTTTGTACACAGCAGGAAATCCAACACAGCAATATTTGTACACAGCAGCATTCCATACACTGCAATGTTTGTTCACAGCAGGATGACACACTCAGCAATGTTTATACACAGCAGGAACCCACGCACAGCAGTGTTTGTACATAGCAAGATCCCACACACAGCAATGTTTGTGCACAGCAGGATCTCACACACAGCAAAGTTTGTACACAGCAAGATCACAAACACAGCAATGTTTGTACACAGCAGGATCTCACACACAGCAATGTTTGCACACAGCAGGAACACACACACAGCAATGTTTGTACACAGCAAGATCCCACACACAGCAATGTTTGTATACAGAACTATCCCATGCTCCGCCATGTTTGTACACAGTAGGATCCCACAGACTGCAATGTTTATACACAGCAAGAGCCCACACATAGCAATGTTTGTACAAAATAGGCTTAAACACCCAGCAATGTTTGTACACAGCATAATCCCACATGCTGCAATGTTTGTACACACCAGGATCCCCCACAAAGCAATGTTTGTGCACAGCATGAACCCATACGCTGCAATGTATGTACACAACAAGATCCCATGCACAACTATGTTTGTACACAGCAAGATCTCACACACCGCAATGTTTGCACACAGCAGGAACACACACACAGCAATGTTTGTACACAACAAGATCCCACACACAGCAATGTTTGTATACAGCAGGATCCCAAGCACTGCAATGTTTGTACACAGCAGGATGCTGCACACTCAGCAAAGTTTGTACACAGCAGGATCTCCAACACAGCAATGTTTGTACACAGCAGGATCCCACACACAGCAATATTTGTACACAGCAGGATTCCTCACGCTGCAATGTTTGTTCACAGCAGGATGCCACACACAGCAATGTTTATACACAGCAGGATACCACACACAGAAATGTTTGTACACAGCAACATCCCACACACAGCAATGTCTTGAACCAGGAGATTCCCACACACAGCAATGTTTGTACACAGCAGAATGCCGCACAGAGCAATGTTTGTACACAGCAGGATCCCACACCGAGCAATGTTTGTACACAGCAAGATCCCACACGCAGCAATGTTTGTGCACAGCAGGATCTCACACACAGCACTGTTTGTGCTCAGCAGTATCCCACAAACAGCAATGTTTGTACACACCAGCATCCCACGCACAGCAATGTATGTACACAGCAAGATCCCATGCACAACTATGTTTGTACACAGCAAGATCTCACACACAGCAATGTTTGCACGCAGCAGGAACACACACACAGCAATGTTTGTACACAACAAGATCCCACACACAGCAATGTTTGTATACAGCAGGATCCCAAGCACTGCAATGTTTGTACACAGCAGGATGCTGCACACTCAACAAAGTTTGTACACAGCAGGATCCCACACACAGCAATATTTGTACACAGCAGGATTCCTCACGCTGCAATGTTTGTTCACAGCAGGATGCCACACACAGCAATGTTTATACACAGCAGGATACCACACACAGAAATGTTTGTACACAGCAACATCCCACACACAGCATTGTCTTGAACCAGGAGATTCCCACACACAGCAATGTTTGTACACAGCAAGATCCCACACGCAGCAATGTTTGTGCACAGCAGGATCTCACACACAGCACTGTTTGTGCTCAGCAGGATCCCACAAACAGCAATGTTTGTACACACCAGCATCCCACGCACAGCAATGTTTGTACTCAGCTGGATCCCGTACACAGCAATGTTTGTACACAGCAGGATCCCGGACACACAGCTATGTTTGTACACTGCAGGATTCCAAGCACTGCAATGTTAGTACACAGCAGGATCCCGTACACAGCAATGTTTGTACACAGCAGGATCCCGTACACACAGCAATGTTTGTACAAAGCAGGATCCCATACACAGCAATGTTTGCACACAGCATGAACCCATACAAAGCAATGTACACAACATGATCCTGCACACACACAGCAATGTTTATAACCAGGAGGATCCCACACAAAGCAATGTTTGTTCACAGCAGGATCCCACAAACATCAATGTTTATACGCAGCAGGGTCCCACTCCGAGCAATGTTTGTACACAGCAGGATCCCATGCACAACTATGTTTATACACAGCAAGATCTCTCACACAGCAATGTTTGCACACAGCAGGAACACACACACAGCAATGTTTGTACACAGCAAGATCCCACACACAGCAATGTTTGTACACAGCAGTATCCCATGCTCGGCAATCTTTGTACATGGTAGGATCCCACACACTGCAATGTATATACACAGCAAGATCCCACATATAGCAATGTTTGTACACAGCAGTATCACATGCTCAGCAATGTTTGTACCCAGTAGGATCCCAGACATTGTAATGTTTATACACAGCAAGATCCCACACACAGCAATGTTTGTACAGAGCAGGCTAAAACACCCAGCAGTGTTTGTACACAGCAGGATCCCACATGCAGCAATGTTTGTACATACCAGGATCCCACAGAGAGCAATGTTTGTACACAGCAGGATCCCAAGCACTGCAATGTTTGTACACAGCAGGATCCCGTACACAGCAATGTTTGTAGACAGCAGGATCCCGTACACACAGCTATGTTTGTACACAGCAGGATTCAAAGCACTGCAATGTTAGTACACAGCAGGATCCTGTAAACAGCAATGTTTGTACACAGCAGGGTGCTGCACACACAGCAATGTTTGTACACACCAGGATCTCCAACACAGAAATGTTTGTACACAGCAGGATTCCACACACAACAACGTTTGTACACAGCAGGATCCCACACACAGCAATGTTTGTACACAACAGGATGCCGTACACATCCATGTTTGTACACAGCAGAATCACACACACAGAAATGTTTGTACTCAGCAAGATCCCACACACAGCAATGTTTTTAACCAGGTGGATCGCACACATAGCAATGTTTATAGGTAGCAGGATCCCAATACGAGCAATGTTTGTACAAAGCAATATCCCACACGCAGCAATGTTTGCGCACAGCAGGACTGCACACACAACACAGCGATGCTTGCGCACAGCAGGATCCCACACACAGCAATGTTTGTACACAGCAAGATCCCACATGCGGCAATGTTTGTACACACCAGGATCCCCCACACAGCAATGTTTGTGCACAGCATGAACCCATAGGCTGCAATGTATGTACACAGCAGGATCCCATGCACAACTATGTTTGTACACAGCAAGATCTCACACACAGCAATGTTTGCACACAGCAGGAACACACACACAGCAATGTTTGTACACTGCAAGATCCCATACACAGCAATGTTTGTATACAGAACTATCCCATGCTCCGCAATGTTTGTACACAGTAGGATCCCACAGACTGCAATGTTTGTGCACAGCATGAACCCATACGCTGAAATGTATGTACACAGCAAGATCCCATGCACAACAATGTTTGTACACAGCAAGATCTCACACACAGCAATGTTTACATGTAGCAGGAACACATACACAGCAATGTTTGTACACAGCAAGATCCCACACACAGCAATGTTTGTATACAGCAGGATCCCAAGCACTGCAATGTTTGTACACTGCAGGATCCTGTCCACAGCATTGTTTGCACACAGCAGGATGCTGCACACACAGCAAAGTTTGTACACAGTAGGATCTCCAACACAGCAATGTTTGTACACAGCAGGATCCCACACACAGCAATATTTGTACACAGCAGGATTCCTCACGCTGCAATGTTTGTACACAGCAGGATACCACACACAGAAATGTTTGTACACAGCAAGATCCCACACACAGCAATGTCTTGAACCAGGAGATTCCCACACACAGCAATGTTTGTACACAGCAGAATGCCACACAGAGCAATGTTTATACGCAGCAGGATCCCACAGCGAGCAATGTTTGTACACAGCAAGATCACACACACAGCAATGTTTGTGCACAGCAGGATCTCACACACAGCACTGTTTGTGCTCAGCAGGATCCCACACACAGCAAAGTTTGTACACAGCAAGATCACAAACACAGCAATATTTGTACACAGCAGGATCACATATGCAGCAATTTTTGTACACACCAGCATCCCACACACAGCAATGTTTGTACACAGCAGGTTCCCAAGCACTGCAATGTTTGTACACAGCAGGATCCCATGCACAACTATGTTTGTACACAGCAAGATCTCACAGATAGCAAAGTTTGCACTCGGCAGGAACACACACAGAGCAATGTTTGTACACAGCAAGATCCCACACACAGCAATGTTTGTACACAGCAGTATCCCATGCTCGGCAATCTTTGTACATGGTAGGATCCCACACACTGCAATGTATATACACAGCAAGATCCCACATATAGCAATATTTGTACAGAGCAGGCTAAAACACCCAGCAATGTTTGTACACAGCAGGATCATACATGCAGGAATGTTTGTACACATCAGGATCCCAAGCACTGCATTGTTTGTACACAGCAGGATCCCGTACACACAGCTACGTTTGTACACAGCAGCATTCGAAGCACTGCAATGTTTGGACACAGCAGGATGCTGCACACACAGCAATGTTTATACACGGCAGCAAATCCAACACAGAAATGTTTGTACACAGCAGGATCCCACACACTGCAATGTTTGTTCACAGCAGGATGACACATTCAGCAATGTTTATACACAGCAGGAACCCACGCACAGCAGTGTTTGTACACAGCAAGATCCCACACACAGCAATGTTTGTGCACAGCAGGATCTCACACACAGCAATGTTTGTGCACAGCAGGATCCCACACACAGCAACGTTTGTACACAGCAAGATCACAAAGACAGCAATGTTTGTACACAGCAGGATCACATATGCAGCAATGTTTGTACACACCAGGATCCAACACACAGCAATGTTTGTACACAGCAGGATCCCGTACACACAGCTATGTTTGTACACAGCAGGATTCAAAGCACTGCAATGTTAGTACACAGCAGGATCCCGTAAACAGCAATGTTTGTACACAGCAGGATCCCACACTCAGCAATGTTTGTACACAGCAGGAACCCACACACTGCAATGTTTATATAAAGCAAGATCCCGTACAGGGCAATGTTTGTACACAGCAGGATGCCGTACACATCAATGTTTGTACACAGCAGGATCTCGTACACACAGCAATTTATGCACACAGCAGATTCACACACACAGCAATGGTTGTACACAGCAGGATCCCGTACACACAGCTATGTTTGTACACAGGAGGATCACACACACAGCAATGTTTGTACACAGCAGGATGCCACGCACAGCAATGTTTGTACACAGCTGGATCCCGTACACAGCAATCATTGTACACAGGAGGATCTCACACACAGCAATGTTTGTACGCAGCAGGATCCTACACACAGCAATGTTTGTACACAGCAGGATCGCACACACAACACAGCAATGTTTGTACACAGCAGCATCCCACACACAGCAATGTTTGTACACAGCAGGATCCCATACACAGCAATGTTTGTACACAGCAGGATCCCGTTCACACAGCTACGTTTGTACACAGCAGCATTCGAAGCACTGCAATGTTAGTACACAGCAGGATCCCGTACACAGCAATGTTTGTACACAGCAGGATGCTGCACACACAGCAATGTTTGTACCCGGCAGGAAATCCAACACAGAAATGTTTGTACACAGCAGGATCTCACAAACAGCAATGTTTGTACACAGCCGCATTCCACACACAGCAATGTTTATACACAGCAAGATCACAAACACAGCAATGTTTGTACACAGCAGGATCACATATGCAGCAATGTTTGTACACTCCAGGATCCAACACACAGCAATGTTTGTACAAAGCAGGATCCCGCACACAGCAATGTTTGTACACAGCAGGATCCCGTACGCACAGCAATGTTTGTACAAAGCAGGATCCCCCACACAGCAATGTTTGTACACAGCAGGATCCCATACACAGCAATGTTTGTGCACAGCATGAACCCATACTCAGCAATGTTTGTACACAACATGACCCCGCACACAGCAATCATTGTACACAGGAGGATCTCACACACAGCAATGTTTGTAACCAGGAGGATCCCACACACGGCAATGTTTGTACATTTCAGGATCCTACACACAGCAATGTTTGTACACAGCAGGATCCCACAAACATCAATGTTTATATGCAGCCGGGTCCCACACCGAGCAATGTTTGTACACAGCAGGATCCCATACGCTGCAATGTATGTACACAGCAAGATCCCATGCACAACTATGCTAGTAAACAGCAAAATCTCATACACAGCAATGTATGCACACAGCAAGAACACACACACAGCAATGTTTGTACACAGCAAGATCCCACACACTGCAATGTTTATACACAGCAGTATCCCATGCTCGGCAATGTTTGTACACAGCAGGATCACACACACTGCAATGTATATACACAGCAAGTTCCCACATATAGCAATGTTAGTACAGAGCAGGCTAAAACACGCAGCAATGTTTGTACACAGCAGGATCCCAAGCACTGCAATGTTTGTACACAGCAGGATCCCGTACACAGCAATGTTTGTACACAGCAGGATCCCGTACACACAGCTATGTTCGTACACAGCAGGATTCGGAGCACTGCAATGTTAGTACACAGCAGGATCCCGTACACAGCAATGTTTGTACACAGCAGGATGCTGCACACACAGCAATGTTTGTACACAGCATGATCCCACACACAGCAATGTTTGTACAAAGCAGGATCCCGTACACAGCAATGTTTGTACACAGCTGGATTCAAAGCACTGCAATGTTAGTACACCGCAGGATCCCGTACACAGTAATGTTTGTACACAGCAGCATCCCGTACACACAGCAATGTTTGTACAAAGCAGGATCCTCCACACAGCAATGTTTGTACACAGCAGGATCCCATACACAGCAATGTTTGTGCACAGCATGAAACCGTACACGGCAATGTTTGTACACAACATGATCCCGCACACAGCAATCATTGTACACAGGAGGATCTCACACACAGCAATGTTTGTACACAACAGGATGCCACGCACAGCAATGTGTGTACACAGCTGGATCCCGTACACAGCAATGTTTGTACACAGCAGGATTCAAAGCACTGCAATGTTAGTACACAGCAGGATCCCATACACAGCAATGTTTGTACAAAGTAGCATCCCCCACACAGCAATGTTTGTACACAGCAGGATCCCATACAAAGCAATGTTTGTACATAGCAGGATCCCACAAACATCAATGTTTATACGCAGCACGCACCCACACCGAGCAATGTTTGTACACAGCAGGATCCCATGCACAACTATGGTTGTACACAGCAGGATCCCACACACTGCAATGTTTGTACACAGCAGGATCCCACACACAGCAATGTTTGTACACAGCAGGAACACACACACAGCAAAGTTTGTACACACCAGAATCCCACACACTGCAATGTTTGTACACAGCAGGATACCACACACTGCAATGTTTGTACACAGCAGGATCCCACACACAGCAATGTTTGTACACAGCAGGAACACACACACAGCAATGTTTGTACACAGCAGGATCCCACACACTGTAATGTTTGTGCACAGCATGATCCCACACACAGCAATGTTTGTACACAGCAGGATCCCATACACATCAATGTTTGTACACAGCAGGATTCCGTACACACAGCAATGTTTGTACAAAGCAGGATCACACACACAGCAATGTTTGTACACAGCAGGATCCCATACACAGCAATGTTTGTACACAGCAGGATCCCACACACAGCGATCATTGTATACAGGAGGATCTCTCACTCAGCAATGTTTACACACAGCAGGAACACGCACACAGCACTGTTTGTACACAGCAAGATCCCACACACAGCAATGTTTGTACACAGCAGTATCCCATGCTCGGCAGTGTTCGTACACAGTAGGATCCCACACACTGCAATGTATATAGACAGCAAGATCCCACATTTAGCAATGTTTGTACAGAGCAGGCTAAAACACCCAGCAATGTTTGTACACAGCAGGATCACATATGCAGCAATGTTTGTACACACCAGGATCCCACACACAGCAATGTTTGTACACAGCAGGATCCCAAGCACTGCAATGTTTGTACACAGCAGGATCCCGTACACAGCAATGTTTGTACACAGCAGGATCCCGTTCACACAGCTCTGTTTGTACACAGCAGGATCCCAAGCACTGCAATGTTTGTACACTGCAGGATCCCATACACAGCAATGTTTGTACACAGCAGGATCCCGTACACACAGCAATGTTTGTACAAAGCAGGATCCCCCACACAGCAATGTTTGTACACAGCAGGATCACATATGCAGCAATATTTGTACACACCAGGATCCCACACACAGCAATGTTTGTACACGGCAGGATCACATATGCAGCAATGTTTGTACACACCAGGATCCCATACACAGCAATGTTTGTGCACAGCATGAACCCATACAAAGCAATGTTTGTACACAACTTGATCCCACACACAGCAATCATTGTACACAGGAGGATCTCACACACAGCAATGTTTGTAACCAGGAGGATCCCACACAAAGCAATGTTTGTACACAGCAGGATCCTACAGAGAGGAATGTTTGTACACAGCAGGATCACATACGCTGCAATGCTTGTACACAGCAGGATCCCACACACAGCAATGTTTGTGCGCAGCAGGATCCCACGCACAGCAATGTTTGTACGCAGTAGGATCCTGTACACAGTAATGTTTGTACACCGCAGGATACCACACACAGAAATGTTTGTACTCAGCAATATCCTACACACAGCAATGTTTTTAACCAGGAGGTTCCCACACACAGCAATGTTTGTACACAGCAGGATCACACACACAGCAATGTTTGTACAAAACAGGATACCAAACACTGCAATGTTGGTTCACAGCAGGATCCTACACACAGCAAATTTGTACAAAGCAGGATCCCCCACACAGCAATGTTTGTACAAAGCAGGATCCCCCACACAGCAATGTTTGTACACAGCAGAATCCCATACTCAGCAATGTCTGTACACAGCAGGAACCCATACACAGCAATGTTTGTAACCAGGATGATCCCACACAAAGCAATGTTTGTACACAGCAGAATCCCATACTCAGCAATGTTTGTACACAGCATGAACCCATACACAGCAATGTTTGTACACAATATGATCCCGCACACTACATTCATTGTACACAGGAGGATCTCACACACAGCAATGTTTGTTACCAGGATGATCCCACACAAAGCAATGTTTGTACACAATATGATCCCGCACACTACATTCATTGTACACAGGAGGATCTCACACACAGCAATGTTTGTTACCAGGATGATCCCACACAAAGCAATGTTTGTATACAGCAGGATCCCACACAGAGGAATGCTTGTACACAGCAGGATCCCAGATGCAGCAATGTTTGTACAGAGCAGGATTCCAAACACATCAATGTTTGTAACCAGAGGGATCCCACACAAAGTAATGTTCGTACACAGCAGAATGCCACACACAGCAAAGTTTGTTCACAGCAGGAACCCACGCACAGCAATGTTTGTACAAAGAAGGATGACACATACAGCAATGTTTATACACAGCAGGTTCCTGTACACGGCAGTGTTTGTACACAGCATGATCCCGTACATAGCAATGTTTGTACACAGCAGGAACCCATACACAAAGCAATGTTTGTACACAGCAGGCTCCCCCACACAGCAATGTTTGTACACAGCAGGATCCCACACACAGCAATGTTTGTACACAGCAGGATCCCACACACAGCAATGTTTGTACACAATATGATCCTGCACACAGCATTCATTGTACACGGGAGGATCTCACACACAGCAATGCTTGTAACCAGGAGGATGCCACACAGAGCAATTTTTGTACACAGCAAGATCCCACACACAGCAATGTTTGTGTAGAGCAGGATCGCACACACAGCAATGTTTGTACACAGCAGGATCCCACATGCTGCAATGTTTGTATACACAACGATCCCACACACAGCAAGGTTTGTACACAGAAGGATCCCAAGCACTGCAATGTTTGTACACAGCAGGATCCTGTACACACAGCAATGTTTGTACACAGCAGGAATCCAGATGAAGCAATGTTTGTACACAGCAGGATCCCACACACAGCAATGTTTGTTCACAGCAGGATCCCACAAACAGCAATGTTTGTATACAGCAGGATCCCATACACAGCAATGTTTGTGCACAGCATGAACCCATACTCAGCAATGATTGTACACAACATGATCCCGCACACAGCAATCATTGTACCCAGGAGGATCTCACACACAGCAATGTTTGTAACCAGGAGGTTCCCACACACAGCAATGTTTGTACACAGCAGAATGCCAAACAGAACAATTTTTATATGCAGCAGGATCCCACACAGAGCAATGTTTGTGCACAGCAAGATCCCACACACAGCAATGTTTGTGCACAGCAAGATCTCACACACAGCAATGTTTGTACACAGCAGGATCCCACATGCAGCAATGTTTGTACACACCAGTATCCCACACACATCAATGTTTGTACACAGCAGGATCCCAAGCACTGCAATGTTTGTACACAGCAGGATCCCCCACACAGCAATGTTTGTACACAGCAAGATCCCACACACAGCATTGTTTGTGCAGAGCAGGATCGCACTCACAGCAATGTTTGTACACAGCAGGATCCCACACACAGCAAAGTTTGTACACAGCAATATCACACACACAGCAATGTTTGTACACAGCAGGATCCCACATGCAGCAATGTTTGTATACACCACGATCCCACACACAGCAAGGTTTGTACACAGCAGGATCCCAAGCACTGCAATGTTTGTACACAGCAGGATCCTGTACACACAGCAATGTTCGTACACACCAGGAACCCATGCACAGCAATGTTTGTACAAAGAAGGATGACACACACAGCAGTGTTCATACACAGCAGGATCCCGTACTCGGCAATGTTTGTACACAGCAGGATACAACACACAGAAATGTTTGTACACAGCAAGATCCCACACACAGCAATGTTTTTAACCAGGAGGATCCCACACACAGCAATGTTTGTGCACAGCAGAATGCCACACAGAGCAATGTTTGTACACAGCAAGATCCCACACACAGCAATGTTTGTGCACAGCAGGATCTCACACACAGCAATGTTTGTGCACAGCAGGATCTCACACACAGCAAAGTTTGTACACAGCAAGATCACACACAGAGCAATGTTTGTACACAGCAGGATCCCACATGAAGCAATGTTTGTACACAGCAGGATCCCAAACACAGCAATGTTTGTGCACAGCAGGATCCCACACACAGCAAAGTTTGTACACTGCAAGATCACACACACAGCAATGTTTGTACAGAGCAGGATTCCACACACGGCAATGTTTGTTCACAGCAGAATCCCACAAACAGCAATGTTTAAAAACAGCAGGATCCCGTACACACAGCAATGTTAGTACGCAGCAGGATCTCAAGCACTGCAATGTTTGTACACAGCAGGATCCCATACACAGCAATGTTTGTACACAGCAGGATCCCGTACACACAGCAATGTTTGTTCCAAGCAGGAACCCCCACACAGCAATGTTTGTACACAGCAGGATCCCATACACATCAATGTTTGTACACAGCAGGTTCCTGTACACAGCATTGTTTGTACACAGCAGGATCTCCAACACAGCAATGTTTGTACACAGCAGGATCCTGCACACAGCAATATTTGTACACAGCAGGATTCCTCACGCTGCAATGTTTGTACACAGCAGGATGCCACGCACAGCAATGTTTATACACAGCAGGATCCTGTACACACAGCATTGTTTGTACAAAACAGGATCCCGCACACAGCAATGTTTGTACACAGCAGGATACCACACACAGAAATGTTTGTGCACAGCAAGATCCCACACACAGCAATGTCTTTAACCAGGAGTTTCCCACACACAGCAATGTTTGTACACTGCAGAATGCCCCACAGAGCAATGTTTATACGCAGCAGGATCCCACACCGAGCAATGTTTGTACAGAGCAAGATCGCAAACACAGCAATGTTTGCGCACAGCAGGTTCCCACACCGAGCAATGTTTGTACATAGCAAGATCGCAAACGCAGCAATGTTTGCGCACAGCAGGATCCCACACACAGCAAAGTTTGTACACAGCAAGATCACAAACACAGCAATGTTTCTACACACCAGGATCCCACAGACAGCAATGTATGTACACAGCAGGATCCCGTACACAGCAATGTTTGTGCACAGCAGGATCCCAAGCACTGCAATGTTTGTACACAGCAGGATCCCGTACACACAGCTATGTTTGTACACAGCAGGATCCCAAGCACTGCAATGTTTGTACACAGCAGGATCCCGTACACACAGCTATGTTTGTACACAGCAGGATTCAAAGCACTGCAATGTTAGTACACAGCAGGATCCCACACCCAGCAATGTTTGTACACAGCAGGATCCCGTACACACAGCAATGTTTGTACAAAGCAGGATCACACACACAGCAATGTTTGTACACAGCAGGATCCCATACACAGCAATGTTTGTACACAGCGGGATCCCACACACAGCAATCATTATATACAGGAGGATCTCTCACTCAGCAATGTTTACACACAGCAGGAACACGCACACAGCAATGTTTGTACACAGCAAGATCCCACACACAGCAATGTTTGTACACAGCAGTATCCCATGCTCGGCAATGTTCGTACACAGTAGGATCCCACACACTGCAATGTATATAGACAGCAAGATCCCACATTTAGCAATGTTTGTACAGTGCAGGCTAAAACACCCAGCAATGTTTGTACACAGCAGGATCACATATGCAGCAATGTTTGTACACACCAGGATCCCACACACAGCAATGTTTGTACACAGCAGGATCCCAAGCACTGCAATGTTTGTACACTGCAGGATCCCATACACAGCAATGTTTGTACACAGCAGGATCCCGTACACACAGCAATGTTTGTACAAAGCAGGATCCCCCACACAGCAATGTTTGTACACAGCAGGATCACATATGCAGCAATGTTTGTACATACCAGGATCCCACACACAGCAATGTTTGTACACAGCAGGATCACATATGCAGCAATGTTTGTACATACCAGGATCCCATACACAGCAATGTTTGTGCACAGCATGATCCCATACAAAGCAATGTTTGTACACAACTTGATCCCACACACAGCAATCATTGTACACAGGAGGGTCTCACACAAAGCAATGTTTGTACACAGCAGGATCACATACGCTGCAATGCTTGTACACAGCAGGATCCCACACACAGCAATGTTTGTACGCAGTAGGATCCTGTACACAGTAATGTTTGTACACCGCAGGATACCACACACAGAAATGTTTGTACTCAGCAATATCCTACACACAGCAATGTTTTCAACCAGGAGGATCCCACACACAGCAATGTTTGTACACAGCAGGATCACACACACAGCAAAGTTTGTACAAAACAGGATACCAAACACTGCAATGTTGGCTCACAGCAGGATCCTACACACAGCAAATTTGTACAAAGCAGGATCCCCCACACAGCAATGTTTGTACACAGCAGAATCCCATACTCAGCAATGTCTGTACACAGCAGGAACCCATACACAGCAATGTTTGTAACCAGGATGATCCCACACAAAGCAATGTTTGTACACAGCAGAATCCCATACTCAGCAATGTTTGTACACAGCATGAACCCATACACAGCAATGTTTGTACACAATATGATCCCGCACACTACATTCATTGTACACAGGAGGATCTCACACACAGCAATGTTTGTTACCAGGGGGATCCCACACAAAGTAATGTTCGTACACAGCAGAATGCCACACACAGCAAAGTTTGTTCACAGCAGGAACCCACGCACAGCAATGTTTGTACAAAGAAGGATGACACATACAGCAATGTTTATACACAGCAGGTTCCTGTACACGGCAGTGTTTGTACACAGCATGATCCCGTACATAGCAATGTTTGTACACAGCAGGAACCCATACACAAAGCAATGTTTATACACAGCAGGCTCCCCCACACAGCAATGTTTGTACACAGCAGGATCCCACACACAGCAATGTTTGTACATAGCAGGATCCCACACACAGCAATGTTTGTACACAATATGATCCCGCATACAGCATTCATTGTAAACGGGAGGATCTCATACACAGCAATGCTTGTAACCAGGAGGATGCCACACAGAGAAATTTTTGTACACAGCAAGATCCCACACACAGCAATGTTTGTGTAGAGCAGGATCGCACACACAGCAATGTTTGTACACAGCAGGATCCCACATGCTGCAATGTTTGTATACACCACGATCCCACACACAGCAATGTTCGTACACACCAGGAACCCACACACAGCAATATTTGTCCACAGCAGGATTCCTCACGCTGCAATGTTTGTTCACAGCAGGATTCCACACACAGCAATGTTTGTGCACAGGAGAATCCCACACACAGCAATGTTTGTACACAGCAGGATCCCGTACACACGGCAATGTTTGTACACAGCAGGATCACACACACAGCAATGTTTGTACACAGCAGGATCCCATGCACAGCAATGTTTATACACAGCAGGATCCCGTACACACAGCAATGTTTGTACACAGCAGGATCCCGTACACACAGTAATGTTTGTACACAGCAGGAATCCACATGAAGCAATGTTTGTACACAGCAGGATTCCACACACTGCAATGTTTGTTCACAGCATGAACCCATACTCAGCAATGATTGTACACAACATGATCCCGCACACAGCAATCATTGTACACAGCAGGATCTCACACACAGCAATGTTTGTGCACAGGAGAATCTCACACACGGCAATGTTTGTACACAGCAAGATCACACACACAGCAATGTTTGTACACAGCAGGAATCCACATGAAGCAATGTTTGTACACAGCAGGATCCCACACACAGCAATGTTTGTACACAGCAGGATTCCACACACTGCAATGTTTGTTCACAGCAGGATCCCACAAACAGCAACGTTTGTGCACAGCATGAACCCATACTCAGCAATGATTGTACACATCATGATCCCGTACACAGCAATCATTGTACACAGGAGGATCTCACACACAGCAATGTTTGTAACCAGGAGGTTCCCACACAAAGCAATGTTTGAACACAGCAGAATGCCAAACAGAACAATTTTTATATGCAGCAGGATCCCACAACGAGCAATGTTTGTGCACAGCAAGATCCCACACACAGCAATGTTTGTGCACAGCAAGATCTCACACACAGCAATGTTTGTACACAGCAGGATCCCACATGCAGCAATGTTTGTACACACCAGTATCCCACACACATCAATGTTTGTACACAGAGGATCCCAAGCACTGCAATGTTTGTACACAGCAGGATCCCCCACACAGCAATGTTTGTACACAGCAGGATCCCACACACAGCAATGTTTGTACACAATATGATCCCGCACACAGCATTCATTGTACCCAGGAGGATCTCACACACAGCAATTCTTGTAAGCAGGAGGATGCCACGCAGAGCAATGTTCGTACACAGCTGGATCCCACACCGAGCAATGTTTGTACACAGCAAGATCCCACACAGAGCAATGTTTGTACACAGTAGGATCCCACACACAGCAATGTTTGTACACAATGTGATCCCGCACACAGCATTCATTGTACACAGGAGGATCTCACACACAGCAATGCTTGTAACCATGAGGATGCCACACACAGCAATGTTTGTGCACAGCAGGATCCCACACACAGCAATGTTTGTACACAATATGATCCCGCACACAGCATTCATTGTACACAGGAGGATCTCACACACAGCAATTCTTGTAAGCAGGAGAATACCACGCAGAGCAATGCTCGTACACAGCAGGATCCCACACCGAGCAATGTTTGTACACAGCAAGATCCCACACACAGCAAAATTTGTACACAGCAGGATCCCAAGAACTGCAATGTTTGTACACAGCAGGATCCCGTACACACAGCAATGTTTGTACACAGCAGGATCCCACACACAGCAATGTTTGTACACAGAAGGATCCCGTACACAGTAATGTTTGTACACAGCAGGATCCTGTACACACGGCAAAGTTTGTACACAGCAGGATACCACACACAGCAATGTTTGTGCACAGCAGGATCGCACACACAGCAATATTTGTGCTCAGAAGGATCCCACACACAACAAAGTTTGTAGACAGCAAGATCACACACACAGCAATGTTTGTACACAGCAGGATCCCAAGCACTGCAATGTTTGTACACAGCAGGATCCCGTACACTGCAATGTTTGTACACAGCAGGATCCCGTTCACACAGCTATGTTTGTACACAGCAGGATTCCAAGCACTGCAATGTTTGTACACAGCAGGATCCCATACACAGCAATGTTTGTGCACAGCATGAACCCATACAAAGCAATGTTTGTACACAGCAGGATCCCACACACAGCAATGTTTGTACACAGCAGGATCCCGTACACAACAATGTTTGTAGGCAGCAGGATCCCGTACACACAGCAATTTTTGTACACAGCAGGATCCCACACAGAGCAATGTTTGTGCACAGCAGGATACCACACACAGAAATGTTTGTACTCAGCAATATCCTACACACAGCAATGTTTTTAACCAGGAGGATCCCACACACAGCAATGTCTGTGCACAGCAGGATCGCACACACAACACAGCAATGTTTGTGCACAGCAGGATTCTGCACACAGCAATGTTTGTACACAGCAAGATCCCAGACACATCAATATTTGTACACAGCAAGATCCCAGACACAGCAATGTTTGTACACAGCAAGATCCCAGACACAGCAATGTTTGTACACAGCAGGATTCCACACACAGCAATGTTTATACACAGCAGGAACCCACACACAGCAATCTTTGTACAAAACAGGATACTAAACACTGCAATGTTTGTACACAGCAGGATCCCGTACACAGAGCAATGTTCGTACACACCAGGAACCCACGCACAGCAATGTTTGTACAAAGAAGAATGCCACACAGCAATGTTCATACACAGCAGGATCCCCTACACAGCAATGTTTGTACACAGAAGAATCCCATATACAGCAATGTTTGTACACAGCAGGATCCCGTACACACGGCAATGTTTCTACACAGCAGGATCACACATACAACAATGTTTGTACACAGCAGGATCCCACACACAGCAATGTTTGTACACATTAAGATCCCACACACAACACAGCAATGTTTGTGCGCAGCAGGATTCCACACACACAGCAATGTTTGTACACAGCAAGATCCCACAAACAGCAATGTTCATGAACAGCAGGATCCCACACACAGCAATGTTTGTACACAGCAGGATCCCACAAACTGCAATGTTTATGAACAGCAGGAACCCACGCACAGCAATGTTTATACACAGCAGGATCCTGAACACAGTAATGTTTGTACACAGTAGGATACCACGCACAGAAATGTTTGTACACAGCAAGATCCCACACACAGCAATGTCTTTAAACAGGAGGCTCCCACACACAGCAATGTTTGAAGAACAGCAGAATGCCACACAGAGCAATGTTTATACGCAGCAGGATCCCACACCGAGCAATGTTTGTACACAGCAGGATCCCACACACTGCAATGTTTGTACACAGCAAAATCCCACACACAGCAATGTTTGTACACATTAAGATCCCACACACAACACAGCAATGTTTGTGCGCAGCAGGATTCCACACACAGCAATGTTTGTACACAGCAAGATCCCACACACAGCAATGTTTGTACACAGCAGGAACCCACATGCAGCAATGTTTGTACACAGCAGGATTCCACACACTGCAATGTTTGTTCACAGCAGGATCCCACAAACAGCAATGTTCATGAACAGCAGGATCCCACACACAGCAATGTTTGTACACAGCAGGATCCCACAAACAGCAATGTTTATGAACAGCAGGAACCCACGCACAGCAATGTTTATGCACAGCAGGATCCTGAACACAGTAATGTTTGTACACAGTAGGATACCACGCACAGAAATGTTTGTACACAGCAAGATCCCACACACAGCAATGTCTTTAAACAGGAGGCTCCCACACACAGCAATGTTTGAAGAACAGCAGAATGCCACGCAGAACAATGTTTATAAGCAGCAGGATCCCACACCGAGCAATGTTTGTACACAGCAAGATCCCACACACAGCAATGTTTGTGCACAGTAGGATCTCACAAACAGCAATGTTTGTGCACAGCAGGATCCCACACACAGCAATGTTTGTACACAGCAAGATCACACACAAAGCAATGTTTGTACACAGCAGGATCCCACACACATCAATGTTTGTACACAGCAGGATCCCAAGCACTGCAATGTTTGTACACAGCAGGATCCCACACACAGCAATGTTTGTACACAACAGGATCCCGTACACACAGCAATGTTTGTACACAGCAAGATTCCAAGCACTGCAATGTTTGTACACAGCAGGATCCCGTACAAGCAATGTTTGTACACAGCAGGATGCTGAACACACAGCAATGTTTGCACACAGCAGGATCTCCAACACAGAAATGTTTGTACACAGCAGGATCCCACACACAGCAATGTTTGTACAAAGCAGGATGCCACACACAGCAATGTTTATACAAAGCAAAATCCCGTACACAGCAATGATGGACACAGCAGGATCCCGTACACATCAATGTTTGTACACAGCAGGATCCCATACACACAGCAATTTTAGTACACCGCAGGATCCCACACAGAGCAAAGTTTGTGCACAGCAGGATCCCACGCACAGCTATGTTTGTACACAGCAGGATCCTGTACACAGTAATGTTTGTGCACAGCAGGATACCACACACAGAAATGTTTGTACACAGCAAAATCCCACACACCGCAATGATTTTAACCAGGAGGATCCCACACACAGCTATGTTTGTACACAGCAGGATCCCACACAGAGCAATGTTTGTGCACAGCAGGATCCCACGCTCAGCAATGTTTGTACACAGCAGGATCCTGTACACAGTAATGTTTGTACACAGCAGGATCTCACACAGAGCAATGTTTGTGCACAGCAGGATCCCACGCTCAGCAATGTTTGTACACAGCAGGATCCTGTACACAGTAATGTTTGTACACAGCAGGATCTCACACAGAGCAATGTTTGTGCATAGCAGGATCCCAAGCACTGCAATGTTTGTACACAGCAGGATCCCACACACAGCAATATTTGTACACACCAGGATCACGTACACACAGCAATGCTTGTACACAGCAGGAACCTACGCACAGCAATGTTTGTAGAAAGAAGGATGCCACACACAGCAATGTTTATACACAGCAGGATCCCGTACACAGCAATAATTGTACACAGCAGGATGCCGTACACACAGCAATGTTTGTACACAGAGGGATCACACACACAGCAATGTTTGTACACAGCTGGATCCCACGCACAGCAATGTTTGTACACAGCAGGATCCCACACACAGCAATGTTTGTACATAGCAAGATCACACACACAGCAATGTTTGTACGCACCAGGATCCCACACACAGCAATGTTTGTTCACAGAAGGATCCCAAGCTCTGCAATGCTTGTGCACAGCAGGAACCCGTACACACAGCAATGTTTGTTCACAGCAGGACCCCACACACAGCAATGTTTGTACAAAGAAGTATGCCACACACAGCAATGTTCATACACAGCAGGAGACCGTACACGGCAGTGTTAGTACACAGCAGGATCCTACACACAGCAATGTTTGTACACAGCAGGATCACACACACAGCAATGTTTGTACACAGCAGGATCCCACGCACATCAATGTTTGTACACAGCAGGATCCTGTACACAGTAATGTTTGTACACAGCAGGATACCACATGCAGAAATGTTTGTGCACAGCAAGATCCCACACACAGCAATGTCTTTAACCAGGAGATTCCCACACACAGCAATGTTTGTACACATCAGAATGCCACACAGAGCAATGTTTATACGCAGCAGGATCCCACACCGAGCAATGTTTGTACAGAGCAAGATCCCACACACAGCAATGTTTGTACACAGCAAGATCCAACACACAGCAATGTTTGTGCAGAGCAGACTCCCACACACAGCAATGTTTGTACACGGCAAGATCCAACACACAGTAATGTTTGTTCACAGCAATGTTCCACACACAGCAATGTTTGTGCACAGCACGATCCCACACACAGCAATGTTTGAACACAGCAGGATCCCACTCACAGCACGTTTGTACACAGCAGGATCCCATGAGCAGCAATGTTTGTACACAACAGGATCCCACAAAAAGCAATGTTTGTACACAACACGATCCCACACAAAGCAATGTTTGTACAGAGCAGGAGAAAACACTCAGCAATGTTTGTACACAGCAAGATCACTTACACAGCAATGTTTGTACGGAGCAGGTACACACACAGCAATGTTTGTACACAGCAAGATCCCACACACAGCAATGTTTGCTCACAGCAGGAACCCACACACAGCAATGTTTGTACAAAGCAGAATCACTGACATAGTAATGTTTATACACAGCAGGAGCCAGTACACAGTAATGTTTGTACACAGCAGGATGCCACACACAGCAATGTTTGCACACAGCAGGATCCTGTACACAGCAATGTTTGCACACAGCAAGTTCCGACACACAGCAATGTTTGTACACAGCAGGATCGAATGCTCAGCTATGTTTGTACACAGCAGGATCGAATGCTCAGCTATGTTTGTACAGAGCAGGATCCCACACATAGCAATGTTTCTACACGGCAGGATACCGTACACACTGCAATGTTTGTACACAGCAGTATCCCATGCACAGCAATGTTTGCTCAAAGCAGGAACCCACACACAGCAATGTTTGTACACAGTAAGATCCCATACACAGCAATGTTAGTACAAAGCAGGATCCCACACACAGCAATGTTTGAACAAAGCAGAATCACTCACCCAGCAATGTTTGTACAAAGCAGGATCCCGTACACAGCAATGTTTGCACACAGCAGGATACCATACAAACAGCAATGTTTGTATACAGCAGGATCGCACACACAGCAATGTTTGTACACAGCAGGAACCCACACACAACAATGTTTGTACACAGCAGGATCCCACACATTGCAATGTTTATACAAGAGCAGGATCCGGCACACAGCAATATTTGTACACTGCAGGATCCCATAAACAGCAATGTTTGTATACAGCAGGATCGCACACACAGCAATGTTTGTGCAAAGCAGGATCCCACACACAGAAATGTCTGCACACAGCAAGATCCCACACTGAGCAATGTTTGTACACAGCAGGATCCAATGCTCAGTAATGTTTGTACAGAGTAGGATCCCACACAAAGCAATTTATGTCCACAGCAATATCCCACACACAGCACTGTTTGTACAAGAGCTGAATACACCACACAGCAATGTTTGTACACAGCAGAATCACATAAACAGCAATGTTTGTACCCAACAGGATACCACATACAGCAATGTTTATACACAAGAAAATGTCACCCACAGCAATGTTTGTAAACAGGAGGATCCCACAAAGTGCAATGTTTATACGCAGCAGGATCCCACAGCGAGCAATGTATGTACACAGTAAGATCCCCAATACAGCAATGTTTGTTTACAGCAGGATCGCAAACACAGCAATGTTTGTACACAGCAGGATCCCACACACAGCAATATTTATACAAGAGCAGGATCCGGCACACAGCAATATTTGTACACTGCAGGATTCCATAAACAGCAATGTTTGTACACAACAGGATCCCATTCACAGCAATGTTTGTGCAAAGCAGGATCCCACACACAGAAATGTTTGCACACAGCAAGATCCCACACAGAGCAATGTTTGTACACAGCAGGATCCAATGCTCAGTAATGTTTGTACAGAGTAGGATCCCACACATAGCAATTTATGTCCACAGCAATATCCCACACACAGCAATGTTTGTACAAGAGCTGAATATCCCACACAGAAATGTTTGTACACAGGAGGATCCCACTCAGATCAATGTTTGTAAACAGCAGTATCCCACACGCAGCAATGTTTGTACAAAGCACGATCTTACACACAGCAATGTTTGTACACAGCAGGATTCCACACTCTACAATGTTACACAGCAAGATCCCACACAGACCAATATATGTACTCAAGAAGATCTCACACACAGCAATGTTTGTGCACAGGAAGTTCCCACATACAGTAATGTTTGTACAAAGCAAGATCCCACAAACAGCAATGTTTGTACACAACAGGATCCCACACATTGCAATGTTTATACAAGAGCAGGATCCGGCACACAGCAATATTTGTACACTGCAGGATCCCATAAACAGCAATGTTTGTATACAGCAGGATCGCACACACAGCAATGTTTGTGCAAAGCAGGATCCCACACACAGAAATGTCTGCACACAGCAAGATCCCACACTGAGCAATGTTTGTACACAGCAGGATCCAATGCTCAGTAATGTTTGTACAGAGTAGGATCCCACACAAAGCAATTTATGTCCACAGCAATATCCCACACACAGCACTGTTTGTACAAGAGCTGAATACACCACACAGCAATGTTTGTACACAGCAGAATCACATAAACAGCAATGTTTGTACCCAACAGGATACCACATACAGCAATGTTTATACACAAGAAAATGTCACCCACAGCAATGTTTGTAAACAGGAGGATCCCACAAAGTGCAATGTTTATACGCAGCAGGATCCCACAGCGAGCAATGTATGTACACAGTAAGATCCCCAATACAGCAATGTTTGTTTACAGCAGGATCGCAAACACAGCAATGTTTGTACACAGCAGGATCCCACACACAGTAATGTTTGTCCCCAGCTGGATCCCATACACTGCAATGTCTGCACACTGCAAGATCCCACACGCACCAATATTTGTACACAAGAAGATCTCACACACAGCAATGTTTGTGCACAGCAAGTTCCTACATACAGTAATGTTTGTACAAAGCAAGATCCCACACACAGCAATGTTTGCACACAGCAGGAACCCACACACAGCATTGTTTGTACACAGCAATATCCCACACACAGCTATGTTTGCACACAGCAGGATCCCATGCTCGGCAAGGTTTGTACACAATAGGATCCCACACACTGCAATGCTTGTACACAGCAAGATCCCACACAAAGCAATGTTTGTACAGAGCAGGATCACTTACACAGCAATGTTTGTACAGAGCAGGTACACACACAGCAATGTTTTTACACAGCAGGATCCCACATGCAGCAATGTTTATACACAGCAGGATCCCACGCACAGCATTGTTTGTACACAGCAGGATCCCATGCAATGCAATGTTTGCAAACAGCAGGATCCCACATACAGGAATGTTTGTACACAGCAGGATCCTGTACACACAGCAATGTTTGCACACAGTAGAATTTCAAACACAGCAATGTTTGGACACAGCAGGATACCATACAGAGAAATGTTTGTACATAGGAGGAACCCACACACAGCATTGTTTGTACACAGCAATATCACACACAGAGCAATGTTTGTACACAGCAGGATCCCATGCTCGGCAAGGTTTGTAAACAGTAGGATCCCACACACTGCAATGCTTGTACACAGCAACATCCCACACAAAGCAATGTTTGTACAGAGCAGGATAAAACACACAGCAATGTTGTACACAGCAGGTACACACACAGCAATGTTTGTATAGATCAGGTACACACACAGCAATGTTTGTACACAGCAGGATCCCACATGTAGCAATGTTTATACACAGCAGGATCCCACGCACAGCATTGTTTGTACACAGCAGGATCCCAAGCACTGCAATGTTTGTACACAGCAAGATCCAACACACAGCAATGTTTGTGCAGAGCAGACTCCCACACACAGCAATGTTTGTACACGGCAAGATCCAACACACAGCAATGTTTGTTCACAGCAATGGTCCACACACAGCAATATTTGTGCACAGCACGATCCCACACACAGCAATGTTTGAACACAGCAGGGTCCCACACACAGCATGTTTGTACACAGCAGGATACCACACACAGAAATGTTTGTACACAGCAGGATCCCATGAACAGCAATATTTGTACACAACAGGATCCCACAAAAAGCAATGTTTGTACACAACACGATCCCACTCAAAGCAATGTTTGTACAGAGCAGGATAAAACACTCAGCAATGTTTGTACACAGCAAGATCACTTACACAGCAATGTTTGTACAGAGCAGGTACACACACAGCAATGTTTGTACACAGCAGGATCCCACATGCAGCAATGTTTATACACAGCAGGATCCCACGCACAGCATTGTTTGTACACAGCAGGATCCCAAGCACTGCAATGTTTGCAAACAGCAGGATCCCACATACAGGAATGTTTGTACACAGCAGGTTCCTGTACACACAGCAATGTTTGTACACAGTATTATCTCAAACACAGCAATGTTTGTACACAGCAGGATAACATAGAGAGAAATGTTTGTACACAGGAGGATCCCACAAGCAGCAATGTTTGTACACAGCAGGATTCCACACACAGCAATGTTACACAGCAAGATCCCACACACAGTAATGTTTGTACACAGCTGGATCACATACACAGCAATGTCTGTACACAGCAAGATCCCACACACACCAATATTTGTGCACAAGAAGATCTCACACACAGCAATGTTTGTGCACAGCAAGTTCCCACATGCTGTAATGTTTGTACAAAGCAAGATACCACACACAGCAACGTTTGTTCACAGCAACGTTTGTTCATAGCAATGTTCCACACAGAGCAATGTTTGTGCACAGCACGATCCCACACACAGCAATGCTTGTACACAGCAGGATCCCACACACAGCAATGTTTGTACACGGCAGGATACCACACACAGAAATGTTTGTACACAGCAGGATCCCATGAACAACAATGTTTGTACACAACAGGATCCCACACACAGCAATGTTTGTACACAACAGGATCCCACACACAGCAATGTTTGTACCCAGCAGGATGCCACACACAGCAATGTTTATACACGCAGGATCCCACACAGAGCAATGTTTGTACACAGCAGGATCCCACACACAGCAATGTTTGTACAAAGCAAGATCACACACACTGCAATGTTTGTGCACAGCACAAGCTCACACACAGCAATGTTTGTACACAGCAGGATTCCACACACTACAATGTTACACAGCAAGATCCCACACACAGTAATGTTTGTACACAGCTGGATCCCATACACTGCAATGTCTGTACACAGCAAGATCCCACACACACCAATATTTGTACACAAGAAGATCTCACACACAGCAATGTTTGTGCACAGGAAGATCCTACATACAGTAATGTTTGTACAAAGCTAGATCCCACACACAGCAATGTTTGTACGTAACAGGATTACACACACAGCAATGTTTGCACACTTCAGGAACCCACACACAGCATTGTTTGTACACAGCAATATCCCACACACAGCAATGTTTGTACAGCGGGATCACAGGCTCAGCAAGGTTTGTACACATTAGGATCCCATACACTGCAATGCTTGTACATAGCAAGATCCCACACAAAGCAATGTTTGTACAGAGCAGGATAAAACACACAGCAGTGTTTGTACACAGCAAGATCACTTACAAAGCAATGTTTGTACAGAGCAGGTACACACACAGCAATGTTTGTACACAGCAGGATTCCACATGCAGCAATGTGTATACAGAGCAGGATCCCACGCACAGCATTGTTTGTAAACAGCAGGATCTCAAGCACTGCAATGTTTGCAAACAGCACGATCCCACATACAGGAATGTTTGTACACAGCAGGATCCTGTATACACAGCAATGTTTGTACACAGTATTATCTCAAACACAGCAATGTTTGTACACAGCAGGATACCATACAGAGAAATGTTTGTACACAGGAGGATCCCACACAGAGCAATGTTTGTACACAGCAGGATGCCACACACAGCAATGTTTATACTCAGCAGGATTCCACACAGAGCAATGTATGTATACAGCAAGATCCCACAAGCAGCAATGTTTGTACACAGCAGGATTCCACACACAGCAATGTTACACAGCAAGATCCCACACACAGTAATGTTTGTACACAGCTGGATCACATACACAGCAATGCCTGTACACAGCAAGATCCCACACACACCAATATTTGTATACAAGAAGATCTCACACACAGCAATGTTTGTGCACAGCAAGTTCCCACGTACTGTAATGTTTGTACAAAGCAAGATCCTACACACAGCAATGATTGTACACAACAGGATCACACACACAGCAATGTTTGTTCACAGCAATGTTCCACACACAGCAATGTTTGTGCACAGCATGATCCCACACACAGCAATGTTTGTACACAGCAGGATCCCACACACACCAATGTTTGTACACAGCAGGATACCACACACAGAAATGTTTGTACACAGCAGGATCCCATGAACAGCAATGTTTGTACACAACAGGATCCCAAGTACTGCAATGTTTGCTAACAGCAGGATCCCACATACAGCAATGTTTGTACACAGCAGGATCCTGTGCACACAGCAATGTTTGTACACAGTAGGATCCACTACACACACCAATGTTTGTACACAGCAGGATCTCAAACATAGAAATGTTTGTACACAGCAGAATCACACGCACAGCAATGTTTTTACACTGTAGGATCCCACACACAGCATTGGTCGTACACAGCAGGATCCCGTCATCAGCAATGTTTGTACACAGCAGGATGCCATACAGAGCAATGTTTGTACAAAGCAGGATCCCACACACAGCAATGTTTATACACAGCAAGCTCCCACACACATCAATGTTTTGTACACAGCACGATCCCATGCACAGCAATATTTGTACACTAGAGGATCTCACACACAGCAATGTTTGTGCACATGTAATTGCCACACACAGCAATGTTTGTACCCAGCAGGATGCCACACACAGCAATGTTTATACACGGCAGGATCCCACACAGAGCAATGTTTGTACACAGCAGGATCCCACACACAGCAATGTTTGTACACAGCAGGATTCCACACAGTACAATTTTACACAGCAAGATCACACACGCAGTAACGTTTGTACACAGCTGGATCCCATACACTGCAATGTCTGTACACAGCAAGATCCCACACACACCAATATTTGTACACAAGAAGATCTCACACACAGCAATGTTTGTACCCAGGAAGTTCCCACATACAGTAATGTTTGTACAAAGGAAGATCCCACACACACCAATATTTGTACACAAGAAGTTCCCACATACAGTAATGTTTGTACAAAGCAAGATCCCACACACAGCAATGTTTGTATACAGCAGGATCCCATGCTCGGCAAGGTTTGTACAGAGTAGGATCCCACATACTGCAATGCTTGTACACAGCAAGATCCCACAAAAAGCAATGTTTGTACAGAGCAGGATAAAACACACAGCAATGTTTGTACACAGCAGGATCACTTACAAAACAATGTTTGTACAGAGCAGGTACAGACACAGCAATGTTTTTACACAGCAGGATCCCACATGCAGCAATGTTTATACACAGCAGGATCCCAAGCACTGCAATGTTTGCAAACAGCATGATCCCACATACAGGAATGTTTGTACACAGCAGGATCCTGTACACACAGCAATGATTGTACGCAGTAGGAGCTCAAATACAGCAATGTTTGTACACAGCAGGATACCATACAGAGAAATGCTTGTACATAGGAGGTATCCCACACAGAGCATTGTTTGTACACAGCAGGATCCCTTAAACAGCAATGTTTGTACAGAGCAGGTACACACACAGCAATATTTGTACACAGCAGGATCCCGTACACAGCAATGTTTGTACACAGCAGGATTCCACACACTACAATGTTACACAGCAAGATCCCACAAAGAGTAATGTTTGTACGCAGCTGGATCACATACACAGCAATGATTGTACACAGCAGGATTCCACACATTACAATGTTACACAGCAAGATCCCACACACACCAATATTTGTACACAAGAAGATCTCACACACAGCAATGTTTGTGCACAGGAAGATCCCACATACAGTAATGTTTGTAGAAAGCAAGATCCCACACACACCAATATTTGTACACAAGAAGTTCCCACATACAGTAATGTTTGTACAAAGCAAGATCCCACACACAGCAATGTTTGTACACAGCAGGATTCCACACAGTACAATTTTACACAGCAAGACCACACGCAGTAATGTTTGTACACAGCTGGATCCCATACACTGCAATGTCTGTACACAGCAAGATCCCACACACACCAATATTTGTACACAAGAAGATCTCACACACAGCAATGTTTGTGCACAGGAAGTTCCCACAAACAGTAATGTTTGTAAAAAGCAAGATCCCACACACAGCAACGTTTGTACACAACAGGATCCCACACACAGCAATGTTTGTTCACAGCAATGTTCCACACACAGCAATGTTTGTGCACAGCAGGATCCCACACACAGCAATGTTTGTACACAGCAGGATACCACACACAGCAATGTTTGTACACAGCAGGATCCCACACACAGCAATGTTTGTACACAGCAGGATACCACACAGAGAAATGTTTGTACACGGCAGGATCCCATGAACAGCAATGTTTGAACACAACAGGATCCCACACACAGCAATGTTTGTACATAGCAAGATCCCACACACATCAATGTTTGTACACAACACGATCCCACGCACTGCAATATTTGTACACAAGAGGATCTCACACACAGCAATGTTTGTGCACCGGTAATTGCCACACACAGCAATGTTTGTACACAGCAGGCTGCCACACACAGCAATGCTTATACACGGCAGGATCCCACACAGGGGAATGTTTGTACACAGCAGGATACCACACAGAGAAATGTTTGTACACGGCAGGATCCCATGAACAGCAATGTTTGAACACAACAGGATCCCACACACAGCAATGTTTGTACATAGCAAGATCCCACACACATCAATGTTTGTACACAACACGATCCCACGCACTGCAATATTTGTACACAAGAGGATCTCACACACAGCAATGTTTGTGCACCGGTAATTGCCACACACAGCAATGTTTGTACACAGCAGGCTGCCACACACAGCAATGTTTATACACGGCAGGATCCCACACAGGGGAATGTTTGTACACAGCAGGATCCCACACACAGCAATGTTTGTACAAAGCAAGATCACACACACAGCAATGATTGTGCACAGCACGAGCTCACACACAGCAATGTTTGTACACAGCAGGATTCCACACACTACAATGTTACACAGCAAGATCCCACACACAGTAATGTTTGTACACAGCTGGATCCCATACACTGCAATGTTTGTACAGAGCAGGATAAAACACAGAGCAATATTTGTACACAGCAGGATACCACACACAGAAATTTTTGTACACAGCAGGATCCCACACACAGCATTGTTTGTACACAACAGGATTACACACACTGCAATGTTTGCACACAGCAGGAACCCACACACAGCATGTTTGTACACAGCAATATCCCACACACAGCAATGTTCGTACACAGCGGGATCCCATGTTCGGCATGGTTTGTACACTGTAGGATCCCACACACTGCAATGCTTGATCACAGCAAGATCCCACACAAAACAAGGTCACTTACACAGCAATGTTTGTACAGAGCAGGTACACACACAGCAAGTTTGTACACAGCAGGATCCCATATGCAGCAATATTTATACAAAGCAGGATTCCACGCACAGCAATGTTTGTACACAGCAGGATCCCAAGCACTGCAATGTTTGCAAACAGCAGGATCCCACATACAGCAATGTTTGTACACAGCAGGATCCTGTGCACACAGCAAGGTTTGTACACAGTATTATCTCAAACACAGCAATGTTTGTAAACAGCAGGATGCCACACACAGCAATGTTTGTACACAGCAGGATCCCGTACACAGCAATGTGTGTACACAGCAGGATCCTGTACACAGCAATGTTGGTACACAGCAAGATCCCACACACAGCAAAATTTGTACAAAGCAGGAAGCCATGCTCAGCAATATTTGTACACAGCAGGATTCCAAACAAAGCAATGATTATACACAGCAGGACCCCGTAGACACACCAATGTTAGTAGACAGCAGTATCCTGTGCTCGGCAATGTTTGTACACAGTTGGATCCCACACACTGCAATGCTTGTACACAGCAACATCCCGCACAAAGCAATGTTTGTACACAGCAGGATGCCACATGCAGCAATGTTTGTACACAGCAGGATCCCACACACAGCAATGATTGTACACAGCAGGATCCCAAGTACTGCAATGTTTGCTAACAGCAGGATCCCACATACAGCAATGTTTGTACACAGCAGGATCCTGTACACACAGCAATGTTTGTACACAGTAGAATCCTCTACACACACCAATGTTTGTACACAGCAGGATCTCAAACACAGAAATGTTTGTACACAGCAGAATCACACGCATAACATTGTTTTTACACTGCAGGATCCCACACACAGCATTGTTCGTACACAGCAGGATCCCGTCATCAGCAATGTTTGTACACAGCAGGGATGCAGACACAGCAATTTTTGTACACAGCATGATCCCACACTCAGCAATGTTTGTACACAGCAGGATGCCATACAGAGCAATGTTTGTACATAGCAGGATCCCACACACATCAATGTTTGTACACAAGAGGATCTCACACACAGCAATGTTTGTGCACAGCACGAGCTCACACACAGCAATGTTTGTACACAACAGGATTCCACACACTACAATGTTACACAGCAAGATCCCCCACACAGTAATATTTGTACACAGCTGGATCCCATACACTGCAATGTCTGTACACAGCAAGATCCCACACACACCAATATTTGTACACAAGAAGATCTCACACACAGCAATGTTTGTGCACAGCAAGTTCCCACATACAGTAATGTTTGTACAAAGCAAGATCCCACACACAGCAATGTTTGTACATAGCAGGAACCCACACGCAACATTGTTTGTAGACAGCAATATCCCACACACAGCAATGTTTGTACAAAGCAGGATGCCACACACAGCACTGTTTGTACACAGCAAGATCCCACACACATCAATGTTTTTACACAACACGATGCCACGCACTGCAATATTTGTACACAAGAGGATCTCACACACAGCAATGTTTGTGCACAGGTAATTGCCACACACAGCAATGTTTGTACCCAGCAGGATGCCACACACAGCAATGTTTATACACGGCAGGATCCCACACAGAGCAATGTTGGTACACAGCAGGATCCCATGCAATGCAATGTTTGCAAACAGCAGGATCCCACATACAGGAATGTTTGTACACAGCAGGATCCTGTACACACAGCAATGTTTGCACACAGTAGAATTTCAAACACAGCAATGTTTGGACACAGCAGGATACCATACAGAGAAATGTTTGTACATAGGAGGAACCCACACACAGCATTGTTTGTACTAAGCAATATCGCACACAGAGCAATGTTTGTACACAGCAGGATCCCATGCTCGGCAAGGTTTGTACAGAGTAGGATCCCACACACTGCAATGCTTGTACACAGCAAGATCCCACACAAAGCAATGTTTGTACAGAGCAGGATAAAACACACAGCAATGTTTTTACACAGCAGGATCCCACATGCAGCAATGTTTATACACAGCAGGATCCCACGCACAGCATTGGTTGTACACATCAGGATCCCAAGCACTGCAATGCTTGCAAACAGCATGATCCCACATACAGGAATGTTTGTACACAGCAATCCGGGATCCTGTACACACAGCAATGATTGTACACAGTAGGATCTCAAACACAGCAATGTTTGTACACAGCAGGATACCATACAGAGAAATGCTTGTACATAGGAGGTATCCCACACAGAGCATTGTTTGTAAACAGCAGGATGCCACACACAGCAATGTTTATACTCAGCAGGATCCCACACAGAGCAATGTATGTATACAGCAAGATCCCACACGCAGCAATGTTTGTACACGGCAGTATTCCACACACAGCAATGTTTGTGCCGAGCAGGATCCCACACTCAGCAATGTTTGAGCAAAGCGGAATCACTCACACAGCAATGTTTGTACTCAGCCGGATCCCGTACACAGCAATGTTTGCACTCAGCAGGATCCCACACACAGCAATGTGCGTACACAGCAGAATCCTGCACACAGCAATGTTTGCATATAGCAGGATACCACATACAGAAATGTTTGTACACAGCAAGATCCCACACTCAACAATGTTTGTACAAAGCAGGAACCCATGCTCAGCAATATTTGTACACAGAAGGATTCCAAACATAGCAATAATAATACACAGCAGGACCCTGAACACACACCAATGTTCGTACACAGCAGTATCCCACACACAGCAATGTGTGTTCACAGCATGATCCAACACACAGCAATGTTTGTACACAGCAGGATCCCATGCTCGGCAATGTTTGTACACAGTAGGATCCCACACAAAGCAATGTTTGTACAGATCAGGATAAAACACAGAGCAATGTGTGTTCACAGCATGATCCAACACACAGCAATGTTTGTACACAGCAGGATCCCTTACACAGCAATTTTTGTACAGAGCAGGTACACACACAGCAATATTTATACACAGCAGGATCCCACACACAGCAATGTGTGTGCTAAGCAGGATCCCAAGTACTGCAATGTTTGCTAACAGCAGGATCCCACATACAGCAATGTTTGTACACAGCAGGATCCTACACACAGCAATGTTTGTACACAGCAGGATCCAGTACACACAGCAATGTTTGTACACAGCAGGATCTCAAACACAGAAATGTTTGTACACAGCAGAATCACACGCACAGCAATGTTTTTACACTGCAGGATCCCACACACAGCAATGTTCGTACACAGCAGCATCCCGTCATCAGCAATGTTTGTACACAGCAGGGATGCAGACACAGCAATTTTTGTACACAGCATGATCCCACACTCAGCAGTGTTTGTACACAGCAGGATGCCATGCAGAGCAATGTTTGTACACAGCAGGATCCCACTCGCAGCAATGTTTGTACACAAGAGGATCTCACACACAGCAATGTTTGTACACAGCAAGATCCCATAAAAGGCAATGTTTGTACACTGCAGGTTCCCACACAGAGTAATGTAATGCAAGATCCCACATGCAGTAATGTTTGTACACAGCGGATCCCACACACAGCAATGTTTGTACACAGCAGGATCTAACACATCAATGTTATAAACAAAGCAGAATCACTCACACAGCAATGCTTGTACGCAGCCGGATCCTGTACACAGCAATGTTTGTACAAAGCAGGATCCCACACACAGCAATGTTTGTACACAGCAGGATAACAAACACAGCAATGTTTGTACACAGCAGGATCCCACACACAGCAATGTTTGTACAATGCAGGATCCCCTACACAGCAATGTTTGTACACAACATGATCCCACACACAGCACTGTTTGTACACAAGAAGATCTCACACACAGCAATGTTTGTAAACAGGTGGATCCCATGCACAGCAATGTTTGTACACAGCAGGATGCCAAACTCAGCAATGTTTGTACGCAGCAGGATCCCACACCTAACAAAATATGTAAACAGCAAGATCCCACACACAGCAATGTTTGTACAGTGCTAGATCTCACACACAGCAATGTTTGTACAGTGCTAGATCCCACACACAGCAATGTTTATACACAGCAGGATCCCGTACACCGCAATGTTTGCATACAGCAGGATCCCATACAAATTGCACCGTTTGTACACAGCAGGACCCCCACACACAGCAATGTTTGTTCACAGCAAGATCCCAGACAAAGCAATGTTTGTGCAAAGCAGAATCACTCACAAAGTAATGTTTTTTCACAGCAGTTGCCAACACACAGCAATGTTTGTACAAAGCAAGATGCCACACACAACAATGTTTGTACACAGCAGGATCCCATAAACAGCAACGTTTGTACACAACAGGATCCCATAAACAGCAATGTTTGTTCACAGCAAGGTCCCACACACAGCAATGTTTGTGCACAGCAGGATCCCATGCTCAGCAATGTTTGTACACAGCATGATCCCAAACACAGCAATATTTGTACACAGCAAGATCCCACACACAGCAATGTTTGTACACAGCATGAACCCAAACACAGCAATGTTTGTACACAGCAAGATCCCACACACAGCAATGTTTGTGCACTGCAGGTTCCCACACACAGCAATGTTTGTACACAGCAGGATCTCATGCACAGCAATGTTTGCACACAGCAGGAATCCACACAGCAATATTTGTACACAGCAAGATCCCACACACATCAATGTTTGTACACAGTAAGATCCCACACACAGCAATATTAGTACAAAGCAGAATCCCACACACGGCAATGTTTGAACATCGAAGAATCATTCACACAGCAATGTTTGTGCACAGCAGGATCCCGTACACAGCAATGTTGTACTCAGCCGGATCCGACACACAGCAATGTTTGTTTACAGCAGGAACCCATGCACAGCAATGTTTGTACACAGCAGGATCCCACACACAGCAATGTATGTACACAGCAGGATCCCGTACACAGCAATGTTTGTACACAGCAGGATCCAATACACAGCGATGTTTGTTTACAGCAGGAACCCACGCACAACAATGTTTGTACACAGCAGGATCCCACACACAGCAATGTATGTACACAGCAGGATCCCGTACACAGCAATGTTTGTACACAGCAGGATCCCGTACACAGCAATGTTTGTACACAGCAGGATCCCGTACACAGCAATGTTTGTACAAAGCAGGATCTCACAAACAGCAATGTTTGTACACAGCAGGATCCCACACACAGCAATGTTTGTACACAGCAGGATCCCACACACAGCAATGTTTGTACACAGCAGGAACCCACGCACAGCAATGTTTGTACACAGCAGGATCCCACACACAGCAATGTTTGTTCACAGCAGGATCCCACACACAGCAACGTTTGTACACAGCAGGATCACCTGCACAGTAATGTTTGTGCACAGCAGGATCCCACACACAGCAATGTTTGTACACAGGAATATCCCACACACAGCAATGTTTGTACACAACAGGATCCCATGCACAGCAATGTTAGTACAAAGCAGGACCCCACACAGAGAAATGTTTGTACACAGCAAGATCCCACACACAACAATGTTTGTACACAGCAGGATCCCATGCTCAGCAATGTTTGTACACAGCATGATCCCAAACATAGCAATGTTTGTACACAGCAGGATCCCATACTCAGCAATGTTTCTACACAGCATGATCCCAAACTTAGCAATGTTTGTACAGAGCAGGACCCCGTACACACAGCGATGTTTGTACACAACAGGATCACACACTCAGCAATGTTTATACAAGAGCAGGATCCGGCACACAGTAATATTTGTACACAGTTGGATCCCATAAACAGCAATGTTTGTACACAACAGTATCCCGCACACAGCAATGTTTGTTCACAGCAAGGTCCCACACACAGCAATGATTGTGCACAGCAGGATCCCACACACAGCAACATTTGTACACAGCAGGATCCCCTGCACAGCAATGTTTGTGCGCAGCAGGATCCCACGCACAGCAATGTTTGTACACAACATGATCCCATGCACAGCAATGTTAGTACAAAGCAGGACCCCACACAGAGAAATGTGTGTACTCAGCAAGATCCCACACACAGCAATGTTTGTGCACAGCAGGATCCCATGCTCAGCAATGTTTGTACACAGCATGATCCCAAACATAGCAATGTTTGTACACAGCAGGACCCCGTACACACAGCAATGTTGTACACAGCAGGATCCCAGACACAGCAATGTTTGTACACAGCAGAATCACTCACCCAGCAGGGTCCAGTACACAGTAATGTTTGTACACAGCAGGATCCTGTACACAGCAATGTTTGCACACAGCAGGATATCACACACAGCAATGTTTGTACACAGCAAGGTCCCACACACAGCAATGTTTGTACACAGCAGGATCCCATGCTCAGCTATGTTTGTACACAGCAGGATCCCACACACAGCAATGTTTGTACACAGCAGGATCCCATAAACAGCAATGTTTGTACAAAGCAGGATCCCACACACAGCAATGTGTGCGCACAGCAAGATCCCACACACATTAATGTTTGTACACAGCAGGATGCCATGCACAGCAATGTTTGTACACAGTAAGAACCCACACACAGCAATGTTAGTACAAAGCAGGATCCCACACACAGCAATGTTTATACACAGCAGGCTCCCGTACTCAGCAATGTTTGCACACAGCAGGATACCGTAAAAATGCAATGTTTGTACACAGCAGGATCCCACACACAGCAGTGTTTGTACACAGCAAGATCCCACCCACAGCAATGTCTGCGCACAGCAGGATCCCACTCACAGCAATGTTTGTACACAGCAGGATCCCATGCACAATGTTTGTACACAGCAGGATTCCACACACAGCAATGTTTGTACACAGGAAGATCCCACACACAGCAATGCCTGTACACAGCAAGTTCCCACACACACCAATTTTTGTACACATCAGGATCCCTTACAAAGCAATAATTGTACACATCAGGATCCCTTACACAGCAATGATTGTACACAGCAAGATCCCCCGCACAGCAATGTTTGTACACAACAGGATCCCATGCACAGCAATGATAGTACAAAGCAGGACACCACACAGAGAAATGTTTGTACACAGCAGGATCCCACACTCAGCAATGTTTCTACAAAGCAAGATCCCACACACAGCAATGTTTGTACACAGCAGGATCCCGTACACAGCAATGTTTGTACTCAGCCGGATCCGACACACAGCAATGTTTGTACAAAGCAGGATGCCACACACAGCAATGTTTATACACAGCAGGATCCAATACACAGCAATGTTTATACACAGCAGGATCCAATACACAGCAATGTTTGTACACATCAGAATCCCGTACACAGCAATGTTTATACACAGCTGGATCCCATAAACAGCAATATCTATACACAGCAAGATCCCAAACACAGCAATGTTTGTACACGAGAGTATCTCACACACAGCATTTTTGTGCATAGGAAGTTCGCACACACAGCAATGTTTGTACAAAGCAAGATCCCACACACAGCAATGTTTGTACACAACAGGATTCCACAGACAGCAATGTTTGCACACAGCAGGAACCCACAAACAACAATGTTTGTACACAGCAAGATCCCACACACAGCAAGGTTTGTACACAGCATGATCTCATGCTCGGCAAAGTTTGTACACAGTAGAATCCCACGCAGAGCAATGTTTTTACACGGCAGGATCCCACACACAGCAAGCTTCGTACACAGCAGTATCCTGTAATCAGCAATGTTTGTACACAGCAGGATCCCACACACAGCAATGTTTGTACACAGCAGGATCCAACACACAGCAATGTTTGTACACAGCGTGATCCAACACACAGCAATGTTTGTACACAGCAGTATCCCGTAATCAGCAATGTTTGTACACAGCAGTATCCCGTAATCAGCAATGTTTGTACACAGCAGGGACGCAGACACAGCAATGTTTGTACACATCATGATCCAACACACAGCAATGTTTGTACACAGCATGATCCAACACACAGCAATGTTTGTACACAGCATGATCCCACACACAGCAATGTTTGTACACAGCATGATCCCAGACACGGCAATGTTTGTACACAGCAGGATCCCACACACAGCAATGTTTGTACACAGCAGGAACCCACACATAGCGATGTTTGTACACAGCAGGATCCAACACACAGCAATGTTTATACACAGCAGGAACCCACACACAGCAATGTTTGTACACAGCAGGATCCAACACACAGCAATGTTTGTACGCAGCAGGATCCCACACGCAACAATGTTTGTACACAGCAGGATCCAACACACAGCAATGTTTGTACACAGCAGGATCCAACACACAGCAATGTTTGTACACAGCAGGATCCCACACACACCAATGTTTGTACACAGCAGGAACCCACACACACCAATGTTTGTACACAGCAGGATCCAACACACAGCAATGTTTGTACACAGCAGTATCCCATAATCAGCAATGTTTGTACACAGCAGTATCCCGTAATCAGCAATGTTTGTACACAGCATGATCCAACACACAGCAATGTTTGTACACAGCAAGATCCCGTACACACAGCAATGAATGTACAAAACAGAATCACTCACACAGTAATGTTTATACATAGCAGGGTCCTGTACGCAGCAATGTTTGTTCAAACAGGATGCCACACACAGCAATGTTTGCACACAGCAGGATATCACACACAGCAATGTTTGCACACAGCAGGATATCACACACAGAAATGTTTGTACACAGCAGGATATCACACACAGCAATGCTTGCACGCAGCAGGATCCCACACACAGCAATGTTTGCACACAGCAGGATATCACACACAGAAATGTTTGTACACAGCAAGGTCCAACACACAGTAATATTTATGCACAGTAGGGTCCAATACACAGTAATGTTTGTACACAGCAGGATGCCACACACAGTAATGTTTGCACACAGCAGGATCCTGTACACAGCAATGTTTGCACACAATAGGGTATCACACACAGAAATGTTTGTACACAGCAAGGACCCACACACAGCAATGTTTGTGCACAGCAGGATCCCATGCACAACAATGTTTGTACACAGCAGGATCTCACACACAGCAATGTTTGTACACAGCAGGATCCCACACACAGCAATGTTTGTACACAGCAGGATCCCACACACAGCAATGTTTGTACACAGCAGGATCTCACACACAGCAATGTTTGTACACATGAATATCCCACACACAGCAATGTTTGTACACAACAGGATCCCATGCTCAGCAATGTTTGTACACAGCATGATCCCAAACATAGCGATGTTGTACAGAGCAGGACCCCGTACACACAGCAATGTTTGTACACAGCAGGATCCCATGCACAGCAATGTTTGTACACAGTAAGATCCCACACACAGCAATGTTTGAACAAAGCAGAATCACTCACACAGCAATGTTTGTTCACAGCAGGATCCCGTACACAGCAATGCTTGCACACAGCAGGATACTGTACAAACAGCAATGTTTGTATACAGCAGGATCGCACACACAGCAATGTTTGTACACAGCAGGAACCCACGCCCAGCAATGTTTGTACACAGCAGGATCCCACACACTGCAATATTTATACAAGAGCAGGATCCTGCACACAGCAATATTTGTACACAGCAGGATCCCATAAACAGCAATGTTTGTACACAACAGGATCCCACACACAGCAATGTTTATACACAGCAGGATCCCATGCACAGCAATGTTTGTACACAGCAGGATTCCACACACTGCAATGTTTGTACACAGGAATATCCCACACACAGCAATGTTTGTACACAACAGAATCCCATCCTGAGAAATATTTGTACACAGCATGATCCCAAACATAGCAATGTTTGTACAGAGCAGGACCCCGTACACACAGCAATATTGTACACAGCAGGATCCCATTCACAGCAATGTTTGGACAAGAGCAGGATCCTATACACAGCAATGTTTGCACACTGCAGGATCCCAAACATAGCAATATTTGTACATAGCAGGACCTCGTACACGCAACAATGTTTGTACACATCAGGATCCCACATACAGCAATGTTTGTACAAGAGCAGGATCCCGCACAAGGCAATGATTGTACACAGCATGATCCCATATACAGCAATATTTGTAAACAACACGACCCCACACATAGCAATGTTTGTACACAAGAGGATCTGACACACAGCAATGTTTGTAACCAGAAGGATCCCACTCACAGCAATGTTTGTACACAGCAGGATTCCTTACACACAGCAATGTTTGTAAACAGCAGTAGCCCACACACAGCAATGTTTTTACACAACACGATCCCACAGACAGCAATGTTTGTACACAACAGGATCTCACACACAGCAATATGTGTACACAGCAGGATGCCACACACAGCAATGTTTATACACAGCATGATCCCACACACAGCAATGTATGTACACAGCAAGATCCCACACACAGCAATGTTTATACACAGCATGATCCCACATACAGCAATGTATGTACACAGCAAGATCCCACACACAGCAAGGTTTGTACACAGCATGATCTCATGCTCGGCAAAGTTTGTACACAGTAGGATCCCACGCAGAGCAATGTTTTTACACGGCAGGATCCCACACACAGCAAGGTTCGTACACAGCAGTATCCCGTAATCAGCAATGTTTGTACACAGCAGGATCCCACACACAGCAATGTTTGAACAAAGCAGAATCACTCACACAGCAATGTTTGTTCACAGCAGGATCCCGTACACAGCAATGTTTGCACACAGCAGGATACTGTACAAACAGCAATGTTTGTATACAGCAGGATCGCACACACAGCAATGTTTGTACACAGCAGGAACCCACGCACAGCAATATTTATACAAGAGCAGGATCCCGCACACAGCAATATTTGTACACAGCAGGATCCCATAAACAGCAATGTTTGTACACAACAGGATCCCATACACAGCAATGTTTGCACACTGCAGGATCCCAAACATAGCAATATTTGTACATAGCAGGACCTGGTACACGCAACAATGTTTGTACACAACAGGAACCCACATACAGCAATGTTTGTACACTGCAGGAACCCATGCACAGCAATGTTTGTACACAGCAGGATCCAACACACAGCAATGTTTGTACACAGCAGGATCCAACACACAGCAATGTTTGTACACAGCAGGATCAACACACAGCAATGTTTGTACACAGCAGGATCCCACACACACCAATGTTTGTACACAGCAGGATCCAACACACAGCAATGTTTGTACACAGCAGTATCCCGTAATCAGCAATGTTTGTACACAGCAGTATCCCGTAATCAGCAATGTTTGTACACAGCATGATCCAACACACAGCAATGTTTGTACACAGCAAGATCCCGTACACACAGCAATGAATGTACAAAACAGAATCACTCACACAGTAATGTTTATACATAGCAGGGTCCTGTACACAGCAATGTTTGTTCAAACAGGATGCCACACACAGCAATGTTTGCACACAGCAGGATATCACACACAGCAATGTTTGTACACAGCAGGATATCACACACAGCAATGTTTGCACGCAGCAGGATATCACACACAGCAATGTTTGTATACAGCAGGATCCCACACACAGCAATGTTTGCACACAGCAGGATATCACACACAGAAATGTTTGTACACAGCAAGGTCCGACACACAGTAATGTTTATACACAGCAGGGTCCAGTACACAGTAATGTTTGCACACAATAAGGTATCACACACAGAAATGTTTGTATACAGCAGGATCCCATGCACAGCAATGTTTGTACACAGCAGGATCCCACACACAGCAATGTTTGTACACAGCAGGATCCCACACACAGCAATGTTTGTACACAGCAGGATATCACACACAGAAATGTTTGTACACAGCAAGGACCCACACACAGCAATGTTTGTGCACAGCAGGATCCCATGCACAGCAATGTTTGTACACAGCAGGATCTCACACACAGCAATGTTTGTACACAGCAGGATCCCACACACAGCAATGTTTGTACACAGCAGGATCCCACACACAGCAATGTTTGTACACAGCAGGATCTCACAAACAGCAATGTTTGTGCACATGAATAGCCCACACACAGCAATGTTTGTACACAACAGAATCCCATGCTCAGCAATGTTTGTACACAGCATGATCCCAAACATAGCAATGTTGTACAGAGCAGGACCCCGTACACACAGCAATGTTTGTACACAGCAGGATCCCATGCACAGCAATGTTTGAGCACCACAGGAACCCACACACAGCAATGTTTGTACACAGTAAGATCCCACACACAGCAATGTTTGAACAAAGCAGAATCACTCACACAGCAATGTTTGTTCACAGCAGGATCCCGTACACAGCAATGTTTGCACACAGCAGGATACTGTACAAACAGCAATGTTTGTATACAGCAGGATCGCACACACAGCAATGTTTGTACACAGCAGGAACCCACGCACAGCAATGTTTGTACACAGCAGGATCCCACACACTGCAATATTTATACAAGAGCAGGATCCCGCACACAGCAATATTTGTACACAGCAGGATCCCATAAACAGCAATGTTTGTACACAACAGGATCCCAAACATAGCAATATTTGTACATAGCAGGACCTCGTACACGCAACAATGTTTGTACACATCAGGATCCCACATACAGCAATGTTTGTACAAGAGCAGGATCCCGCACAAGGCAATGATTGTACGCAGCATGATCCCATATACAGCAATATTTGTAAACAACACGATCCCACACACAGCAATGTTTGTACACAAGAGGATCTGACACACAGCAATGTTTGTAACCAGAAGGATCCCACTCACAGCAATGTTTGTACACAGCAGGATTCCTTACACACAGCAATGTTTGTAAACAGCAGTAGCCCACACACAGCAATGTTTGTACACAGCAGGATCCCATACACAGCAATGTTTGTACACAACACGATCCCACAGACAGCAATGTTTGTACACAACAGGATCTCACACACAGCAATATGTGTACACAGCAGGATGCCACACACAGCAATGTTTATACACAGCATGATCCCACACCCAGCAATGTATGTACACAGCAAGATCCCACACACAGCAATGTTTATACACAGCATGATCCCACATACAGCAATGTATGTACACAGCAAGATCCCACACACAGCAAGGTTTGTACACAGCATGATCTCATGCTCGGCAAAGTTTGTACACAGTAGGATCCCACGTAGAGCAATGTTTTTACACGGCAGGATCCCACACACAGTAAGGTTCGTACACAGCAGTATCCCGTAATCAGCAATGTTTGTACACAGCAGTATCCCGTAATCAGCAATGTTTGTACACAGCAGGGACGCAGACACAGCAATGTTTGTACACAGCATGATCCAACACACAGCAATGTTTGTACACAGCATGATCCAACACACAGCAATGTTTGTACACAGCATGATCCCACACACAGCAATGTTTGCACACAGCAGGATACCACACACAGAAATGTTTGTAAACTGCAAGATCCCACACACAGCAATGTTTGCACACAGCAGGATACCACACACAGAAATGTTTGTAAACTGCAAGATCCCACACATAGCAATGTTTGTACACAGCAAGATCCCATAAACAGCAATGTTTGTAAACAAAACAATCCCACACACAGAAATGTTTGTACACAAGAGTATCCCACTCACAGCAATGTTTGTTCACAGAAGATCCCACACATAGTAATGTTTGTACACAGCAGGATCACACACACAGCGATGTTTGTACACAGCAGGATCCCACACACAGCAATGTTTGAACACAGGAAGATCCCACACACAGCAATGTTTGTACACAACAGGAACCCACACACAGCAATGTTTGTAAACTGCAGGAACCCATGCACAGCACTGTTTGTACAAAGCAGGATATCAAACACAGCAATGTTCGTACACATCAGGCTCCCACACATAGCAATGATTGTACACAGCAGGGTCCTCTACACAGTAATATTTGTACACAGCAGTATCCCACACACAGCAATGTTTGTACACAGCAGGATTCCACACACAGCAATATTTGCACACAGCAGGAACCCACACACAGCAATGTTTGTACACAGCAAGATCCCACACATATCAATGTTTGTACACTGCAGGATCCCATGCTCGGCAGAGTTTGTACACAGTAGGATCCCACACACTGCAATGCTTGTTCACAGCAAGATCCCTCACATAGCAATATCTGTACACAGCAGGATCCCATACACAGCATTGTTTGTTTAAAGCAGGATGCCACACACAGCAATGTTTATACAGAGCGGGATCCCTTATACCGCAATGTTTGTACACAGCAGGATCCCGCACACACAGCAATGATTGTACACAGCAGGAAACCACGCACAGCAATGTTTGTACAAAGCAGGATCCCATAAACAGCAATGTTTGTACACAACAGGATCCCACACACAGCAATGATTGTACAGAAGCGGATCTCACACACAGTAATGTTTGTAAACAGGAGGATCCCACACAGAGAAATGTATGTATACAGAAGGATGCCACGCAGAGCAATGTATGTACACATTAAGATCCCACACGCAGGAATGTACTTCCACAGCAAGATCCTACACACAGCAATGTTTGTACACAACAGGATGCCACACAGAGCAATGATTGTACGCAAGAGGATCTCACACACAGTAATGTTTGTGAACAGGAGGATCCCATAAACAGCAATGTTTGTACACTACAGGATGCCACACACAGCAATGATTGTACGCAAGAGGATCTCACACACAGAAATGTTTGTAAACAAGAGGATCCCATACAAAGAAATGTATGTACACAGCAGAATGCCACACAGAGCAATGTATGTACACATTAAGATCCCACACGCAGCAATGTATTTACACAGCAAGATCCCACACACAGCAATGTTTGTGCACAGCAGGATCCCACACACAGCAATGTTTGTACACAGCAGGATCCCATGCACAGCAATGTTTGCACACAGCAGGAACCCACACACAGCAATGTTTGCACACAGCAAGATCCCACACACAGCAATGTTTGTACACACCAGGATGCCATTCATAGCAATGTTTGTACAAAGCAGGATCCCACACACAGCAATGTTTGCACACAGCAAGATCCCACACACATCAATGTTAGTACAAAGCAGGATCCCACACACAGCAATGTTTGAACAAAGCAGAATCACTCACACAGCAATGTTTGTACACAACAGGATCCCACACACATTAATGCTTGTACACAGCAAGTTCCCACACACAGCAATGTTTGTACACACCAGGATCCAACACACAGCAATGTTTGTACACAGCAAGATCCCACACATAGCAATGTTTGTACAGAGCAGGATCCCACACACAGCAATGTTTGTACAAAGCAGGATCATGCAACTTGCAATGTTTGTACACAGCAGGATCCCACATGCTGTAATGTTTGCACACAGTGACATCTCACACACAGCAATGTTTGTACACAGCAGGATCCCACGCACAGCAATGTTTGTACAAAGCAGGATTCCGCACACAGCAATGTTTGTACACACCAGGATCCCTGCACAGCAATGTTTCTACACAGCAGGATCCCACACACAGCAATTTTTGTACACACCAGGATGCCATTCACCGCAATGTTTGTACACAGCAGGATCCCATGCACAGCAATGTTTGTACACAAGAGGATCCCGTAGACAGCAGTATTTGTACACAGCTGGTTATGACACACAGCAATGTTCGTACACAGCAGGATCCCGTAATCAGAAATGTTTGTACACAGCAGGGATGCAGGCCCAGCAATGTTTGTGCACAGCAAGATCCCACACACAGCAATGATTGCGCAGAGCACGATCCCACACACACAGCAATGTTTGTCCAAAGCAGGATGCCACACACACCAATGTTTATACACAGCAGGTTCCTGTACACAGCAATGTTTGCACACAGCAGGATACCACACACACAAATGCTTGTACACAGCAGGATTCCAAACATAGCAATGTTTGTACATAGCAGGACCCCGTACACACAACAATGTTTGTACACATCAGGATCACACAACTAGCAATGTTTGTACACAGCAGGATCCCACACACAGCAAAGTTTATACACAGCAGTATCCCGTACACTGCAATGTTTGTACGCACCAGGATCTGACGCACACCAATGTTTGTACACAGCAGGATCCCACGCACAACAATGTTTGTACAAGACCAGGATCCCGCACACAGCAATGTTTGTACACAGCATGATCCCATACACAGCAATGTTTGTTAACAAAACAATCACACACAGAAATGTTTGTACACAAGAGGATCTGGCACACAGCAATGTTTGTAACCAGAAGGATCCCACTCACAGCAATGTTTGTACACAGCAGGATGCCACAAACAGCAACGTTTGTGCACAGGAGGATCCCACATACAGCAATGTTTATACACACAGGATCCCATGTACGGCAATGTTTGCACACAGCAAGATCCCACACACATCAATGTTAGTACAAAGCAGGAACCCACACAAAGCAATGTTTGAACAAAGCAGAATCACTTACACAGCAATGTTTGTACACAACAGGATTCCACACACAGAAATGTTTGTACACAGGAAGATCCCACACACAGCAATGTTTGTACACAACAGGATTCCACACACAGCAATGTTTGTACACAGGAAGATCCCACACACAGCAATGTTTGTACACAACAGGATCCCACACACAGTAATGTTTGTACACAACAGGATCTCACACACAATAATGTTTGTAAAAAGGAGGATCCCACACAGAGAAATGTAGGTACACAGAAGGATGCCACACACAGCAATGTATGTAGACATTAAGATCCCACACGCAGCAATGTATTTACACAGCAATATCCCACACACAGCAATGTTTGTGCACAGCAGGATCCCACACACAGCAATGTTTGTACACAGCAGCATCCCACACACAGCAATGTTTGTACATAGCAGGAACCCACACACAGCAATGTTTGTACACAGCAGGAACCCACACACAGCAATGTTTATACACACAGATCCCATGCACGGCAATGTTTGTACACAGCAGGATCCCACCCACAGCATTCTGTAAAACTCGGCCCATTCTGTAAAACCCTGCCCATTTTGCCTATTCTCTAAATCTCTGCCGATTCTGTAAAACGAAGCCTATTCTGTAAAACTCTGCCCATTTTGCCGTTTCTGTAAACGTCTGCACATTCTGTAAATCTCTGCCTATTATGTAAAACTCTGCCTTTGCTGTTAATGTCTGCCCATTTTGCCTATTCCGTTAAAATCTGCCCATTCTGTAATACTCTGCCCATTCTGCCCATTCTGTAATATTCTGCCCATTTTGCCTATTCTGTAAATCTCTGTCCATTCTGTAAAACTCTGCCCATTTTGCCTATTCTGTAAATCTCTGTCCATTCTGTAAAACTCTGCCCATTTTGTAAAAGTATGCCCTTTCTGTAAAACTCTGCCTACTCTGTAAATCTCTGCAGATTCTGTAATACTCTGTCCATTCTGTAAAAGTGTGCCCATTCTGTAAAAGTCTGCCCATTCTGTAAAACTCTGCCCATTCTGTAAAATTCTGCCCATTCTGCCCATTTTGTAAAACTCTGCCCTTTCTGTAAAATTCTGCTGATTTTGTTCTTTCTTTAAAACGGCTCGTTTTGCCCTTTCTGTAAAAGTCTGCCTTTTCTGTAAAACTCTGCCCATTCTGTCCATTCTGTAAAAGGGTGCCCATTCTGTAAAACTCTGCCCATTCTGTAAAACTCTGCCCATTCTGCACATTTTGTAAAACTCTGCCCATTCTGTAAAACTCTGCCGATTTTGCACTTTCTGTAAAACTCTGCCTTTTCTGTAATACTCTGCCCATTCTGTAATACTCTGCCCATTCTGTAAAACTCTGCCCATTCTTCCCATTCTGTAAAATTCAGCCCTTTCCGTAAAACTCGACTTATTCTGTAAAAATCTAACTATTTGATAAAACTCTGCCCTTTTTGCAAAACTCTGCCTATTCTGTAAAACTCTGCCAATTTTGCCTATTCTGTAAAACTCTGCTCTTTCTGTAAAACTCTGCCCATTCTGTAAAAGTCTGCCCATTCTGTAAATCTCTGCCCGTTCTGCCTGTTCTGTAAAACTCTGACTATTTTATAAAACTCAGCCCTTTTTGTAAAACTCTGCCCATTCTGTAAAACTCTGCCCATTCTGCCCTTTCTGTAAAACCCTGCCCATTTTGGAAAACTCTGCCCATCTTGCCTGTTCTTTAAAATTCTGCCCATTCTGCCCATTCTGTAAAACTCTTCCTATTCTGTAAAATTCGGCCCTTTCTGTAATACTCTGCCCATTTTGTCTATTCTGTAAATCTCTGTCCATTCTGTAAAACTCTGCACATTTTGTAAAAGTATTCCCTTTCTGTAAAACTCTGCCTACTCTGTAAAACTCTGCCCATTCTGTAAAACTCTGCCCATTCTGCCCATTTTGGAAAACTCTGCCCTTTCTGTAAAATTCTGCCGATTTTGCCCTTTCTGTAAAACTCAGCCCGTTTTGCCCTTTCTGTAAATTTCTGCCCATTCTGCCCATTCTGTAAAACTCTGCCCTTTCTGTAAAAGTTTGCCTTTTCTGTAAAACTCTGCCCATTCTGTCCATTCTGTAAAAGTGTGCCCATTCTGTAAAAGTCTTCCCATTCTGTAAAACTCTGCCCATTCTGTAAAACTCTGCCCATTCTGTAAAATTCTTCCCATTTTGCCCTTTCTGTAAAACTCTGCACATTTTGACTATTGTGTAAAAACCTGCCCATTCTGTAAAACTCTGCCCATTTTGCAAATTCTGTAAAACCCTGCCCATTCTGTGAATCTCTGCCAATTCTGTCTGTTCTGTAAAACTCATTTTGTAAAGATCTGCCCATTCTGTAAAACTCTGCCCATTCTACCCATTCTGTAAAACTCTGCACATTTTGTAAAACTCTGCCTATTCTGTAAAACTCTGCCCATTCTGCTCATTCTGTAAAACACTGCCCATTAAGTCCATTCTGTAAAACTCTGCCCATTATGCCAATTCTCTAAAATTTTGCCCATTCAGGAAAATTCCGGCAATTTTGCCTATTATGTAAAACTCTGCCTATTCTGCCCATTCTGTAAAACTCGGCCCGTTCTGCCCTTTCTGTAAAGCTCTGTCCATTCTGCCTATTTTGTAAAACTCTGCCCATTCTGTAAAACTCTGCACATTCTGTAAAACTCTGCCTATTGTGTAAAACTCTGCCCATTCTGTAAAACTCTGCCCCTTTTGACAATTATGTAAAACTCTGCCCATTCTGCCCGTTCTGTAAAACTCTGCTCATTCTGTAAAACTCTGCTGATTCTGCCCATTCTGTAAAACAGTGCCCATTCTGTTAAACTCTTCTCAGTCTGTAAAATTCTGCCTATTCTGTAAAACTCTGCCCATTCTGCCCATTCTGTAAAACTCTGCCCATTCTGTAAAACTCTGCCCATTCCGTAAAACTCTGCCTATTCTGTAGAATTCTGCCCATTCTGTAACCCATTCCGTAAAACTCTGCCTATTCTGTAGAATTCTGCCCATTCTGTAAAACTCTGCCCATTCTGTAAAACTGTGCACATTCTGTAAAACTCTGACCATTCTGTAAATCTCTGCCCAATCTGCCTATTCTGTAAAACTCTACCCATTCTGTAAAACTCTGCCCATTCTGCCCATTCTGGAAAACTCAGCCCTTTCCTTAAAACTCTGACTATTCTGTAAAACTCTGACTATTCGCTAAAACTCTGCCCTTTTTGTAAAACTCTGCCTATTCTGTAAAACACTGCCTATTGTGTAAAACTCTGCCCATTCTGTAAAACTCTGCCCCTTTTGACAATTATGTAAAACTCTGCCAATTCTGCCCGTTCTGTTAAACTCTGCTCATTCTGTAAAACAGTGCCCATTCTGTCAAACTCTGCACATTTTGTAAAACTCTGCCTATTCTGTAAAACTCTGACCTTTCTGTAAAACCCGGCCCGTTTTGCCCTTTCTGTAAAGCTCTGTCCATTCTGCCTATTTTGTGAAGCTCTGCCCATTCTGTAAAACTCTGCACATTTTGTAAAACTCTGCCTGTTGTGTAAAACTCTGCCCATTCTGTAAAACTCTGCCCATTTTGACTATTGTGTAAAACTCTGCCCATCCTGCCCATTCTGTAAAACTCTGCTCATTCTGTAAAACTCTGCCGATTCTGCCCATTCTGTAAAACAATGTCCATTCTGTTAAACTCTTTTCAGTCTGTAAAATTCTGCCTGTTCTGTAAAACTCTGCCCATTCTGCCCATTCTGTAAAACTCTGCCCATTCTGTAAACCTGTGCACATTCTGTAAAACTCTGCCCATTTTGACTATTGTGTAAATCTCTGCCCATTCTGTAAAACTCTGCCCATTCTGTAAAACTCAGGCCTTTCCTTAAAACTCTGACTATTCTGTAAAACTCTGACTATTCGATAAAACTCTGCCCTTTTTGTAAAACTCTGCCTATTCTGTAAAACTCTGCTCTTTTTGCCTATTGTGTAAAACTCTATTCTTTCTGTAAAACTCTGCCCATTCTGTAAATCTCATCCCATTCTGTAAATCTCTGCCCATTCTGCCCATTATGTAAAGCTCCACTCATTCTATAAAACCTTTCCAATCTGCCTATTCTGTAAAACTCTGCCTATTCTCTGAAACTCTGCATGTTCTGTAAAACTCTTCCTTTTCTGTAAAGTTCTGCCCATTCTGCCTTTTCTGTAAAACTCTGCCCATTGTGATCATTCTGAAAAACTCTGCCCGTTCTGTAAAACTCTGCCCATTCTGTAAAACTCTGCCCATTTTGCCGATTCTGTAAAACTCTGCCTATTATGCCCATTCTGTGAATCTCTGCCAATTCCGCCCATTCTGTAAAACTCTGCCCATTCTGGAAATATCTGCCCATCCTGCCCATTCTGGAAAACTTTGCACATTCTACCCAGTTTGTAAAACTCTGCACATTCTGTAATACTCTGCCTATTCTGTAAAACTCTGCCCATTCTGCCCATTCTGTAATACTCTGCCCATTCTACCCATTCTGTAAAACTCTGCCTATTATGTCCATTCTGTAAAACTGTGCCCATTCTGTAAAACTTTGCCCATTCTGCCCATTTTGTAATGATCTGCCTATTCTGTAAATCTCTGCCCATTCTGTAAAACTCTGACTATTGTGTAAAACTCTGCCCATTCTGTAAAACTGTGCCCATTCTGCCATTCTGTAAAACTCTGCCCATTATGTCCATTCTGTAAAACTCTGTCAATTCTAGAAAATTCTGACAATTTTGCCTATTATGTAAAACTCTGCCAATACTGCCCATTCTGTAAAACTCTGCCTATTCTGAAAATCTCTGCCCATTCTGTAATACTCTGCCCATTCTGCCCATTCTGTAAAACTGTGCCCATTCTGTAAAACTCTGCCCTTTCTGCTCATCCTGTAAAACTCTGCCCATTCTGTAAAACTCTGCCCATTCTGTAATACTCTGCCCATTCTGCCCATTCTGTAATACTGTGCCCATTCTGTAAAACTCTGCCCTTTCTGCTCATCCTGTAAAACTCTGCCCATTCTGTAAAACTCTGCCCTTTCTCTAAATCTCTGCCTATTCTGTAAAACTCTGCCCATTCTGCCTATTCTGTAAAAGTGTGCCATTCTGTAAAACTCTGCGCATGCTGCCCTTTGTGTAAAAGTCTGCCCATTTTGCATATTCTTTATATCTCTCCCCATTCTGTAATACTCTGCCCAATCTGCCCATTCTGTAAAACTCTGCCCATTCTGTACAACTCTGCCCATTCTGTAAAACTCTGCCCATTCTGTAAAACTCTTCCCATTCTGCCCATTCTATAAACTCTGCATTTTCTGTAAAGCTCTGCTCATTTTGCCCATTCTGTAAAAGTCTGCCCATTTTGCCAATTCTGTTAAACTCTGCCCATTCTGTAATACTCTGCCCATTCTGCCCATTCTGTAAAACTCTGCCCATTCTGTAAAACTGTGCCCTTTCCGTAAAACTCTGCCCATTTTGGCTATTCTGAAAATCTCTGCCCATTCTGTAATACTCTGCACATTCTGCCCATTCTGTAAAACTGTGCCCATTCTGTAATACTCTGCCCTTTCAGCTCATCCTGTAAAACTCTGCCCATTCTGCCTATTCTGTAAAAGTGTGCCATTCTGTAAAACTCTGCGCATGCTGCCCTTTGTGTAAAAGTCTGCCCATTTTGCATATTCTTTATATCTCTCCCCATTCTGTAATACTCTGCCCAATCTGCCCATTCTGTAAAACTCTGCCCATTCTGTACAACTCTGCCCATTCTGTAAAACTCTGCCCATTCTGTAAAACTCTTCCCATTCTGCCCATTCTGTAAAACTCTGCATTTTCTGTAAAGCTCTGCTCATTTTGCCCATTCTGTAATACTCTGCCCATTCTGCCCATTCTGTAAAACTCTACTCTTTCTGTAAAACTTTGCCAATTTGGTAAAACTCTGCCCATTCTCTAAAACTCTGCCTATTCTGAAAAACTCTGCCCCTTCTGTAATACTCTGCCCATTGTGGCTATTCTGTAAAACTGTGCCCATTCTGTAAAACTGTGCCCTTTCTGCTCATCCTGTAAAACTCTGCCCATTCTCTAAAACTCTGCCTATTCTGAAAAACTCTGCCCATTCTGTAATACTCTGCCCATTCTGCCCATTCTGTAAAACTGTGCCCATTCTGTAAAACTCTGCCCATTCTGTAAAACTCTGCATTTTCTGTAAAGCTCTGCTCATTTTGCCCATTCTGTAAAAGTCTGCCCATTTTGCCAATTCCGTTAAACTCTGCCCATTCTGTAATACTCTGCCCATTCTGCCCATTCTGTAAATTTGTGCCCATTCTGTAAAACTCTGCCCATTCTGCCCATTCTGTAATACTGTGCCCATTCTGTAAAACTCTGCCCTTTCTGCTCATCCTGTAAAACTCTGCCCATTCTGTAAAACTCTGCCCTTTCTCTAAACTCTGCCTATTCTGTAAAACTCTGCCCATTCTGCCTATTCTGTAAAAGTGTGCCATTCTGTAAAACTCTGCGCATGCTGCCCTTTGTGTAAAAGTCTGCCCATTTTGCATATTCTTCATATCTCTCCCCATTCTGTAATACTCTGCCCAATCTGCCCATTCTGTAAAACTCTGCCCATTCTGTACAACTCTGCCCATTCTGTAAAACTCTGCCCATTCTGTAAAACTCTTCCCATTCTGCCCATTCTGTAAAACTCTGCATTTTCTGTAAAGCTCTGCTCATTTTGCCCATTCTGTAATACTCTGCCCATTCTGCCCATTCTGTAAAACTCTACTCTTTCTGTAAAACTTTGCCAATTTGGTAAAACTCTGCACATTTGGTAAAGCTCTGCCTATTCTGAAAAACTCTGCCCATTCTGTAATACTCTGCCCATTGTGCCCATTCTGTAAAACTGTGCCCATTCTGTAAAACTGTGCCCTTTCTGCTCATCCTGTAAAACTCTGCCCATTCTCTAAAACTCTGCCTATTCTGAAAAACTCTGCCCATTCTGTAATACTCTGCCCATTCTGCCCATTCTGTAAAACTGTGCCCATTCTGTAAAACTCTGCCCATTCTGTCAAACTCTGCATTTTCTGTAAAGCTCTGCTCATTTTGCCCATTCTGTAAAA